>NW_022991940.1:0-213177 GCF_902827175.1 Gymnodraco acuticeps
TGTGCAGCGGTCTGAGTACGAAAACTCTGTTTTCTTACAAAATGCACCCGAGCCGGCTTGTGCAAAGTATATGCGTCCTGCTCCGATAAATATTCCCTGACTTTCTCTACATTTATTTGTTTACCCATTTCATTCTGTACAGCTCTATGGAGTTTATCCACACCTCCTAAACTCCCTGGATTAGAAGGTGTGTAATACACTTATGCATCGCACGTTTCTCAGACATGTTTCCTGTTACACCCCGTTGAGGTAATGAGTACAAAAGTTTTTCTTGCAAATCATTTTATTGATATGTCACACATGTTAAAAGAAGTAAAATATAAAACATACTTTAACGAAAAGTATCAAATTTGTTTGTCCTACTGCTGCCAAAAGACCCAGGCTGCTCTTATGGTCTTCAGACGGTTCTCGTCGTTGTCTATCAAATGGTCATACATTTTCTCCATTTTAGCTTCAAAGAGTCTGGTGTTTCTGAGATTGTGCAGAATCGCCTCGGTAGCTCCAAGGACTCTCCTCTCTGACACATGAAGCTGGCTTTGGTGCAGAGCATCCCGAATGGCTGGAATGAAACGAACGGTCCACAGTCTCTTTATCACATCGTCGTAATTGATATCCAGAAAGTAGTCTTTGGTCGGAAGCAAACACTCGTGCTGCCTCTGACTGGGGTGAGCGATTTGACATCCGTTGCATGTTTCCTCTCTGTAGAGTTGCACGACCCTATCCAGCAGATGGGCTACAACAGCTTTTACCGTATTCAGGAATGATGAAGTCCTTCCACGTTCTGTATCAGGAACCACTGGAACACAAGTATAGCATGACATGTCAACGCCTTCTGCTGCACATTCCCCTGGAGAGTCGGATGGAGGTTGAGGCATATCCAGTCATCCCGTGATATCGATGTCCGCCATATAGTTGTCGAGATCTGGTGTCCAAATTGTTGGTGAGGATGGCGGTCCTGGAGGCGTTTGATCCAGGCTGCAGCTCGCGGTGATAGAGTTGTTTTTTTTTCAGATCCATGGCTGTTGTTGATCACAGACCGTTCTTGATGGGTCCTTCGTTTTTAAATGATCTGGTGAGGTGGGGGGTGGGACTTGTTATGTTGGTTGGGGGGCGGGGTCGTCTGCATAAGTGAGGGTCCTTTTCACCAGTATAATGTCGATCGATGTCTGACTCTGTTTAAAAGTTCTTTAAGCTTTACAGATTTCTCATCAATCATTTTCAGCCAAGCAGTCAGAGGCACATGTAGGGATGTCTGGAAAACCCTGCATGTAGAGTTGAAATACTCCAAAACAAAATCATCCGAGGGGTGCTTACCCAACGTCACCACACGGCTTGAGCGGTAATACCAACGCCCAGAGGGTCCGCTTTTAGTTTCCCATACGGTGCTTGACAGGATTCTTTTCACTTCTGGCTGCGGGGAAATATCTCCTTCCTCTTCCTCCAGCTTGATGGGCAACGGTGCAACCTCTTTTTTGATCTCGCCTGCTGTCTGCGTTTCTTGACTTTTCTTTGCAAAAATCTTGTACACCGCTGGTTCCCCTATGCTTTCTTGATGCACTCCTTCTTCTTCCAATCCAGTGGTGGGGTGGAGCTCTCTGGCAGACACCAGAGTTAACACAGCCCAATCTGTCGAGGTTAGCGTCACATTAGCACTCTGTGGTCCGTACATTTCCCCCTTCTTTAAGTTGTAGAAATGCAATTCATTCGCAACATAGTTGAATGCATAACCCCAAACATCGCCATTTTCCAGAGTCCATTCTCCCTGAAGTTCTTCGGGTGGAGGCGTTTGGACACGGCATACAAACCGCAATCTTTTCTTGATTGGAGCACCCAGCGGATGGCTGTAGGTTGTCACAGGTGTCTCGCAGATTACACCCATATCAAAAACGTCTCTTGGCCATTTCTCTCGACTTGAGAAAATATTGAGAGTGAGAAAGACGAATGGCTCTTATTTATCTAACCCTAACGGAAGAGGGGGGTGAGTGGTGGTGTGTGTGTGTGTGTGTGTGTGTGTGTGTGTGGTGTGTGTGTGTGTGTGTGTGTGTGTGTGATGTGGTGTGTGTGTGTGTGTTCCCCCTCCCCATCGCCCCACCATTTGCCTGTAGAGGAATGTCGGGGGTTTTATGGTGTCCCCCCACACCTGTCTTCGACATGCCCAAAAACTTTTCAAGGCACACTTTTAGAGCAGAGAGAGAGGTTAGTGAGATTGACAGTACTTTTTAAATATATGGTTGAAAATATTTCATGTTATTTGCAAGTATTTGTAAGTTACAGTCAATACTGCTTGTATACAGGGGCACAGGAAAGTGGTTAGGTGGCGGTACCTTGCTCTTAGAGCTGAGACATTACTTTTAAAATAATATGGTTGTATATTTCATGTTATTAGCAAGTATTTGTAATGTTGCAGTCAATACTGCTGTATACAGGCGCACAGGAAGTGACTAGGTGGCAGGGACATTGATCCTATGCATATGTGATTCATTATAAAATTATTATTTTGTAAAAACCGTAGGGGCAGCATTTTATTTTCTCCTGGTTGTTACATTTCATGTTATTTTGCCGGAAGCGGGGCGACCGGTAGGGGCAGCATTTTTTTATTTGTATCATTTTCAAATTATTTTCAAATTTTATTTTGAAAACCGGAAGCGGGGGCGACCGGTAGGGGCAGCATTTTTATTTTGATCATTTAAAAAATATTTCTTTTTTTTATTTATTTTGAAAACCGGAAGTGGGGGCGGGACTTCCGGCGGAAGGGGCGGTGCTTATGGATGGCGGAAGTGAGTGGGGCTTATGGAGGCGGGACTTCCGGCGGAAGGGGCGGGGCTTAGAGGTGTGACCTGTCACTTTCTATGCATACTAATGAGACGAGAGTGGTATGAGTATAACTACTGAGGTGAAGCTTATTTGTTAATTTGTTTCTTGTTTGAAGCTAATTTGTCTTGTAGCACTTCAAGGATGTTTGCTTCATTTAAGCTGATACAGTACATAGTTTGACAAGGATTTATGGAAGATAATAGGGCTGAACAAGTTTGAATAAATATCTAATGCATTGAAAAATATGTTTAAAATGATTATTGTGTGATATTTGTGCAAATCTATGCGAAACAAAGATGTTTTTTTAAGTGTAGAATATGATGTGTGGGCCAGGACATCTGTAGCATGACCATATTTATTGTATATTACTTGAAAATTGTAGTTTGATAAAAATGTCGATTAATTGTTCAAAATACCCTAGAAGATAAGTGGGCTTTTTTTCCGTCATTGTTCATTCTTTTATTTTTTTATTGTTAATGTCCCACTGGCAGTTAAAAGTCACATAAAAATGCTTATAATACATTGACATGTTGATAACACATAACCAGTCTCAAGACTAGTCTCTATGCATTAGATTGGTGTTCATGAGGTGTTGCTTCGAGACAGGGTGTCGCTCACGCGATGTGTGTCGCTCTAGGATGGATTGAATACAATTATTACAGTATACCCACTACAAAAAAGTAGACTACAACCACTGGTCACACCACATCATACAGAGGCAGGGGCTTCCATGCGAGGTGCACCTACTTAATGAAGCTAACACACTCACACACCCCGTAAAAACGTTATCAAATTACAGTAGGCCAACAACATGGCATTTCAAAAAGTCAGGAACTGGGTCACCGGATAGCTCAGTGGTTAGAGCTGGCAGCACATATGCGGTCACCGCTGCCTCATAGGCCAGATCAATTCAGGGCCATCTCCGCCCCTTTGTCTCACCCTTTCACTTTATGTTCTCCAACAAAGGCCCTCTGGCCCAAAAATAACTTTAAAAAAAAAGTCAGGAACTGACCAATCTTTTAAACTAATGAAGAATTTGATTGCAGTACACATTTTCACTTTTCGTGGCTGGCCAGAGTATCTCATACCTCCCTTGCCAACACACTCTCACACCATAATCGTCCAGGAGCGACGTTTGGTCAGGGTCCCGTGGCGTGCAGTTGTGACGCTCCAAGGCTCCTTCAGCTTCATAAAGGGACGCAAATAGCTTTCAACTGATTGCAATGTATTCCCATCTGCGGCGGGATTTGACGCTCATGGAAGCACGGCATTCGTTTGTGTCGGCTGCCCTTAAAGGCAATGTGAGCGTCCATTCTCATTGGATAATGGAGAATTGTACACCCGGAAGTAAGTATTCCCCTTACTGTCGATTGATTTTACAGTGCACTACTCATCGACTAAAAAACACCAGATTATCCTTGTTAATTACACAACATTGATTGGTTTAAATTGTGTGCAATGCTTTTGTATTTTTCCCTTTCGATTCGGAGAAACAAATATTTTTTTCGGAGTAAAGGATGGCAGAAGACACTACCCTACCCAGAATCCCCAGGATCCAGGATTGGATTGCCGTCCTGTCTGTCAGCCTTCCATCTCGTGCACGCACAAATGTATCTCGTGCCCTCATTGGGCGTGCATTGCAGCAGTACTTCAATGACTCGCCAGCAACAGGTGGCCACTTTCACTAGTCTGCTGACGTCATGTAATAATAATAATAATAATAATCCTTATATTTATTATAGCGCTTTATCAAAGACTCTCAAAGCGCTTTACAAATACACATTACACATGTAATGGTCATCTACTGTGGACAATACCCACAGGAGCAAATTTGGGTGAAGTGTCTTGCCCAAGGACACAACGGCCTGACGCAGTGGGGCGGGAGCGGGTTTCGAACTGGAGTTCCCCAACGCCCCCTTGATCTGATGATCAAACGCACAGACCACTGCGCCACCCGTCCCTGTCATGTGCGCGTTCATGTGTGTTGGAGGGGCTCTGTAAGGAAGTCTGAAGGAAGGGGCGGATTATTTTCGGCTGTGTACTTTCAAATGTTAGTGCACTCGAGCCGGTTTCTGAAACTTACCTACCCCACCTTTAAGAGGCTTATATTAGCTTATTCGTTATTCTCGCGTCCAGGAGAGAAGCTTTAAAAGTAAGAGACAATGGAGTCTCTGAGAAAGGTTCAAATGGGTACTTTAATTAAAATGGCGCGGTAATGTTACAATCAGAGATATGAGAGGCTTCTCAATTCTTACATTTCCCCTCCTCGACTCCCCCTCCTCGAGACCCCCTCCTCGAGACTTAGTCCCGCCCACAGGAGATGCGAGCGGAGGACCGAGGAGGGGGACCGAGGAGAGAGGAGGGGAAGCAGCAGACGTTTAAAGAAATGAGAACTCCTCTCCTCTGAGCGGTCATATTAAAGCGACGTCCGTTCATTATTACGTGGCAACAGCTGCATCAGCTGTCGAGTGTTTGTCAATAGCGCTGTATTTTATAATCTCTGTTAGATCAGCTGAACATTGTTCCCCCACATATTTACTTTTAATTCAATTTGCAACAAGGCATAGTATGTCAAGAATGTATGAATATGTATAATGTAACACATAGGCCTGCATCTCTTCTGTATTGTGGCGCACTAAAATATTAGTATGAAAATACTCAAAGTGCTATATATGTTTGATATATTTACACATGCACACACACAAACGCCTAAAAAACCCAATGACTGTCTATACACTATACACAGTATGTTTACCTTTTAAACTAGTATAGGCTTAATGACATGATAAGTCATCAAGTCACACATCTTTGACAAAACACCTGCACCAAATTTCTAATCAATTACCAAATCATGAGGGACCTGACAGGCTATATAAGGTCCAGGCACACCTCTGATTTATATTCTCAATATTGAGAATGAAGACTGCAATACTGTGTGCCTTATGGCAGTGGCACAAGCTACAGAAAACAAAATACCGTGAGGAAAGACGCCGTTCCCAGCGCTGGAAAGCGAGAATGCGCAATGCCATCCTGCTTCATCTTGAGGTATTTATGAGTGTTTGTTTACAAATGTTTGAAATGGTTGAAAAATAGCTGGCTTTTTTCATTGGAATACAAAAATTACCAACTACTTGTAGCAAGACAATCATGACACATATAGGCCTAAGCCAGAGAGTCAGAGAAAAAGCATGTTTGTCAAAGAGACAGTTGTGTTTTGGATGATGTAGTTGTATTTATTCAAGAAGGGACCATGCACATTAGTTAACACGAGCACTTGAGACCATCAAATGTGCCAGATTTAGCCATGGCTTTATTCCTTATGACAGAATATTTATGTGCAGTTTAAATTGCGGGATAAAGGTATTGACCTCTGTACATGTTATTCTTCCTGTAGGTTCAGCACCCACACTCTCCCAGCATGTACAAACGTTTGAACAGCAGTGTCCCAGTGCTTAAACTGTACTTCGAGGGTGATGGGTGCCTGCTGAAGGACTTCAGGATGACACCACATGACTGTCTTGACGACCGTGTACTGGCTGGCACACGGTTTGTCATACAGTGTGTTGTCCCGGGCCTTTCAGGTACCCCTCTCCACGGTCCACAGACTGGTCCACCAGGGAGTGGAGGACATCGCTGCTCTCCGGCATTCCCTCATCAAGCTGCCTGCTGGTCCAGAGCTGGAGGAGGTCGGGCAGGGCTTACAGTAGTTGGCCAACAGCCCGGCATTCAGTTCCTGTGTGGGTGCAATAGACGGGTGCCACATACGCATCAGGACCAGTGGCGCCGGATTCATTTCAGAAGTGGGGGGGCCAAAAAGTGCGTGTGTATGTGACATAGCCTACTTGCCAACCCTCCCGATTTTCGCGGGAGACTCCCGTTTTCCTCCCGGGGTCATATTCTCTCCCGCATTTTTCCCGATTTCTGACTAAATCTGATTTGTTTCATTCTAACATAACGCACCAAATGTTACCGTTTCCACTCGGACTTCAATACAGCTACACCATTGTTTGGTTTTCCATGGTAACGTGTCTCTTTAGTAGCGCGAGCAAATTAAAGTCTGAGAGGGTCTTCAGGAGGAAGATAGTCAGAGAAAACAGAACAAGAATGGACAACTCAACCCTCTGCTCACTCCTTTCCTGTAAATTAAACTATACAGACCAGCCCACACATATGACAGCGCAGTTGCTCATTCCATCTCTTCTTTTTTCCTGCTACTCTCTTGTTTGACAAGCTGAATGTTGACTGGTGTTTGACTGAAGTAAGCTCTGTGAAAAGCTCCAGTTATTAACTCGGTATTTACAAAGCTGTTATCTCCACATTTGGAGAAAGTTACAAGCCGTTTGACAGCAGCACATCTGCATATTTCACAGAAGGCTCGTTTAGTGGTTTTGCAAATAATTAACCACTCTCTGTTTTTGTACCATTCTGCATTGAAGTAACTTTCTCTTTGCCCAAATAAGCTTTTATTTGCCCGTCACAATGTCCCGACAACAAACCTCCATGCAGTCGAAACCAGCCTGTTTCGGTTCAACGATGCCGGCGGCGGCGGTTTTGACAGCCTCTGCGGCCGCAGAGCTGCTACTGGGGTTCATCTGGCTGCACTGGTTCTATGGTTGAAGGACCAGGCTCCGGAGTGTGGATGTCAGGGATGTGACATTCAAGTTGTTGAATTTTAGCTTAGTTTGACTGTATTTAGTTTTCTTATGCGCCGGTTCTTCTGACATGTTTGCAAGTTTATCTATCTAGGTTAACGGCTGACACACACTGAACAACGTAACACATAACGTAAACAACGTAACAAATAAACACATCTAAGCTTTGTTATTGGTTGTAATGTACATGGATACATTTGAATGGTGTGACAATGTCCTATTTGATTGGATTAAAATGTACATATTCTTCCTGTTATGTCTGCCTGCTGTATTTTACCTAATGCAAAGTGACCTGCTGCTCCATCGAAATCAGTCGCATTGATCCGAAGACACATTTTGAGTTGTATACACTGTTGGAAAGAGGAGATTCCTAGCTTTCTAATGATATCAGGATTGTTTTTGTACTATATTAAGCAAAATATGTCACATTATATAATGACTGTCACCGAGTCATCATTTTGAGAAAAAGGCCTTAAAAGTTTCCTCTTCTCTGGATCGATCTGAAATACTACGGTGGGAAGATATTTTCGTTTGGATTACTGGTCTGGGGGAAGCTCGCGAGTGTGTGTGTGTTTGTGTATTTTTGCGTTTTTTTCCCGGGGAAAACTCTCAGGAGAAACACCGGCTGTTGTTATGCCTGCTGTGACGTCAAGTTACTCCGTTCTCCGCTTGTAATTATGCCGTTAAAAGCTTTAAAGCTGTATTTATCATCTGAATTTGCCGAAACAAGTTTAATATTCTGAAAGCCAAGACTTTGTTTATTTGAAATCAGATGAAAACAAACTGTAACGGACCCTGCGGTGTTATCTATGTTTACTATGCCTAACATTCATAATGTCAGCGGAGGGAGGGGAAGCGGCGCTGCGGAAGAGCAGAGTGGCGAGTGAGAGGCGACCTGTGTTCTTCCCTTTACAAGCTTCAAAAATGCCTGTAGCTAATGAGATTGAATATAACAATCAAAAATAACAAAATATACACAGCTAGATCAGATGGCGTTCTTTTTAGATGCGACTTTAGAGTAGAGGGGAATTATTGAAACGGGATGTGTACAGTGTTCCGCGGCATCCGCTGCTGCGAAAATGTGGGGCAGAGCCGCAAAGTGGGGGAGGCCAATGGCCCCCTGGCCCCCCCGCTTCCGGCGCCCTTGATCAGGACCCCATCCGGACCCACTGGCCAGGATTACGTGAATAGGAAGCTCTTCCCATCCATACAGCTGCAGGCTGTATGCGATGGGAAGGGGAGATTCCTACAAACATTTGTAGGATTTCCGGGCTCAGTCCACGACACCCGTGTCATGAAGCACAGTGCCCTCTATAAAGAGGCTCTTTATCCTCTTCCAGGGTACTTCATTGTGGGGGATGGTGGCTACCCCTGCATTGTACACCCTATAGTGATCGTAACCCCGTATCGGGAGCCACTGCAGGGGAGGGTACAGAGCCGATTCAACGGCTGCCATGCAAAAGCACGCAGCATAATAGAGCGCGCTTTCGGGAAACTGAAGGTGCGATGGAGGTGCCTCCTGTCGAAGGCCTTGGAGGTCAACCATAACTTTGTCCCTGCTGTGGTCACTGCCTGCTGTGTCCTACACAACATCTGCCTTACTGCAGGAGACATTCTTGAACTGTTGGAGGAGGAGGAGCAGGAGGGGGTAGAGAGGTCTCCACCTCGTCCTGTGAGGGGGGAGCGAGGTGGACAGGGCCGGAGAGACAGACCAAATATTGGCTCCTGACCACAACCCAGTCCAGCTGCAGGACCACGATTACTGCTGAGAGGATATGTATTTTTGGCCAGTTTTTTTGTTACCCATTAGTTTTGTTGACAGGTTAAAAATGCATTTACTGGCCAGATGCATTTCTCTGTTCTTTTGTTTGTGCCATGTATAAGCCTTGTTTCCAATGTCACCTTGCTCACATTTATTTAGAGCAAAGGACTTTACAGACACATGTCTTTATTACAAATTGTATGCGATGTGAAATAGGCCATCACAGAATTTCGTCTGAAAGTGTTACGTTTAGTGTTGAAATCGAGTCATGTTCAGTGATAAAATATTGGTATGCTTTGACTGAACTTTAAAAGAAAGAAGATACATGTGTTAGTAATTGTAGCTACTTATAGGGCTTGAACGATGCAGTAACTTGACTAAATTTGTATTGATTTATTAATAAAACATCCCTGATATTGCATTTGGATAATTTACACACGGTTGGTTTAGGCGCAGAATTATTTGAGGAGATTTACAATTCAGAAATTAAAGTGGTCATTATGAGTTTCAGTATACCTTGGGTTGCACAATGAGTTTAAAAACGTTGGCTTTTTAGTCATGTCACAATCATAACATATTGAGCTTTGTATAAAATAAAGATGTCCTTGTATATTTTCAGTAAACATGGGTTGGTTTTTGTTCTGGATTTAACGACAAACTTAATTTTTATTCCAAACTTAAATATTTTCATAAACTTCACACAAAACAATATAACAAATCCAAACCAAACGAAAAACAAAGAACGGAAACTATTCTTTTCGAACTAACGCTTCAAATAAGTCGAGGAATCTTTTGGAGGTTTCCTCACTGGCTGCCTGCTGGCGGTTGAAGCGGTCCCCCTCGTTGGCCGCCTCCGCCTCCAGGAACTGCAATAAACTGCGTTTTCTTTTTTTTCGGGGAGGGGGACCGGCAGAGGTGGATGGCTCAACATCCTCCTGGCTGTCCGAGCCAGACTTGGCGGCCTCCTCATCCTCCACTGTGGCCTGGCTCTGGACAGCCTCAGTGGATGTTGAGCCACTGCCAGAAGCAACAGCAGCCGAGTCCATCAGGGTGGGAGGGTCGATGGATGGCCTCCCATCGATGGCCTCATGCATGGCCGTAAAATATGGCCATGTGGCTGCTGTGGCCTCTCCCCTGTCGGTCCCTGTCCCAGTTGGGGGGCATCTCAACTCCTACAAAAACAAGAAGTAAAGTTATACATCAGCATGCTGAGCAGACACAACCATGGTTACAGACACACAAGAGTAAACGAAAAAATGACAACATAATTACCTTGTATTTTCGTTTCAAGTTGTCCCACTTTTTGCTGATCTGTGTGGGGCTTACAGAACCGAATAGCCCAAGGGCCTTTATTTATTTATTTATTTATATATTTATTTGGCAGGGACAGTGCACATTGATTGACATTTCTGTAAATGCGCCAGAGTTAGCCAACAGGCTATTTTTCGTCTGTAGTCCCTGGACAGATGTTGTTTAGAATTTCCCTGCGTGATACAAGAGAGGTTTCAAGCTGGTCAGCAATTAATATGGTCTGCAGCAACAGGTGCATATATCAAAGCAATCGATATTTAAACTCACAGGTTCAGCAGACAATATGAAAATACAAATTGTAACCACCAATACGTAAATGCTAAGGATCAGATGTTCCCAACCAGGAAAATGTCACTCACTCCCAGGCTTTCTTGGCAGTGTGCCTTCGGCCTGTGAAAAGCTCGTCATTCTCGACCCTCACTTTAATAAGGGTCAGTGTTTCCTCCTCTGTCCCTGTGAAAAGACAAAGTAAAAAGGTGTAGCTTAAAACTGTTGGAAGATTTACCGACTCTGTAATGAGCAATTGATTCTAGTGTATATATAACAACATAGCCCAAATCAAATGATAGTGCTGAATGCTAAACAAAGTTCGTGTTGATTAATACTCTTAAAAATAAATAAACGTTTGCCCTTTTAAACATAGCATGCTGTAGCAGGATTGGGTGTAGTTAAAATGTGGATACAAACATAAAGAATATCAGGTGAAATGTCAATAAGGAATGTGGTTAGAAGGCTCTAACTGCATACAGACGGGCGGAGTTTGATCGCGCATTTCACTTCTTAAATAACTAATGCAACGTATCATTGTCAACACTTACACGTGTGCTTTGCTCCCGCCATGGTTTTTAAATGAATCCAGCGGTGTGTCACGCCTCTTTTATACTCCACCGTTCCCGGAAATGCATCCGCGGAGGAGCCGTGGAGGAACCATCAGTGTATCCTCGGTTATAGCTCCTCCAGAGAGCCTCCTCGACGCTCGATCCTCGGTGTGCATTTCGAGAAATGAGATGTCCTTCAAAATGGCGCGCTGAAATTCATTTCCGGGTCACTACCGGAGGACCGAGGAGTCGAGGAGGGGACATTTGAGTATTGAGAAGCCTCTATGGTTGTGTTCTCGGGTTGCCGGGGGTGAAGGAAAAGAGAGCGAGAAACAGCACTTCAGCTGTTTAAATATTCTCCGATGGCTCCTCCTTGTATGCCGGTTGGCGCTGCTGGGGGCCGGCCCTCCAATCGTCTTCCATGTCCGTTGTTGCGCATAACAGAGGACTCAGCCATTGTACATTCAATTCATAACTAAACACACCTATTCTCTTTCATCACTTTTCATTTATTGCATTTTAACGGCTTCAATACTTTAATAATACTGGAAATACTTTACGACAGTTATCATTTACGGTAGTTCCGGATGTTGTCATACCAACTCACGTCTGTAAACAAAACGTATTAAAATAAACTGTACCTTCATTTAATATTCAGCAATAATAATATCTCGACGTCTATAGTTGTAGTGTTAAAATCAGTAGGTTTCGGTGTGCAACACTCCGTGTCATTTCACTTCTATATTCACCTCTATAGGGTGTTAGAAATTAAAATCAATGTTTGATAGCATAAAGTAGCTTAAACATACCGTCAGTTTAAATGCTATTTTATTCTGGAAAAAAACGGAAGTTCTCAATACCAAGCTTTTATTCTGAAAATCCTTCATCTCCGGTTAGCATTTAGCATGTGGCTAATATATCATTTCCTATAGATGTGAATTTAGCAGCGAAATGACATGGAGTGATGCACACCGAAACCTACTGATTTAAGGCGAGACACCCCAGGTGAATAGGGTAATTTTTTTAACTTAAAAGTATCAGCTAGAAATTTCTCCAGTTAATTACTTACAATAAGGCAATTGTTTTTTGTATTACAAGTTTTCTGAAATAGCATGTTTAAATATGCAAATTATCCATTATCTCATTAAATATGCACATATTTTAACACATTTCAGGAATCGAAATCTGAATTTTGGATAAAGCCAGGTTAAAAATTATTGTTTCATTTTGTAGTCATATTAGTATCTAAGGCTTTTACAGAAGGGATATTGGATATCTCTTTTTATCACTCCATAAATCAGAAAATACTGTCAACAGCCCTAAAATATCAATTTTCGCCATGTTTTTAGGTATACAATGTTGTATAATTCAGGCTATGAATGATATATGAACAAACCCTTCTGTAAAAGCCTTCATAATATTGATAGGAATATAACTGGAAGGTTTGGTGTATGTACGTGCTACTGAAGTTGAAATTTCGAACTCAGAGTAGGAGAAAAAACTCATTTTGAGAAAACGACCTTTAAAGATTGCAGTGAGGCGCTAGCTAAACCCTCCTGTTCTTTGGATGACAGCTTGCGTATCGACGCACTCCGTGAAGGTATTTCATGTTCGGGGTCATTTGTTTTTTGTATAACCTTGCTTCGTGCAAGTGACAATTGTTGTCGTCTTCTCTGTGAATGTTTTTTTCGCCATTCTTTTGCCATTTTGAGATTTCAATTTCTAGCGGAAAGCTAACCAGGAAGTGTTTTAGCACACCACGTGACGCATCTGAACGAATCACGTTGTCAGAAATTGACACCAGCCAATGAGATTTCGTTTCTTGGTTTAAGACCCCTTTGTGCTTTCACGATTGGTTGCTGATACAAAGGAAATGACCATATTTGGATCTGATGAGATTGTGCAGGAGAGACACAGCTTTCCAACGATATCTCTGATGACATGATGATTTTATATCTAGATCTGGGCTAGGTTTAATTCATTTAAATGTGCGTAGTCTGTTACCTAAATTAGATTTTGTCCGTATTTGGGCGAGTTCGACTGATGCTGATGTCATTGTCTTATCAGAAACGTGGCTAGATAAATCCATTTTGGCCTCTGACATTTACATAAATGGTTACAGTGTATATCATACTGACCGGCCTAAAAAAGGTGGTGGCGTTGCCATTTATGTGAAAAATAAGTTTTGTGTAACTAATATGGTTTCCAAATCTGTTAGTAAACAGCTAGAATTTTTAGCCGTGAATATTGAGGTAACAAAGGGTCAACAGGTCATGGTGGTGGGCTGCTACAGGGCCCCCTCGGCTGTCAAGGACTCTTTATCGTCATTGACAAAACTGTTATCACAACTTTCCTACAAGGAAATAGTGCTGCTTGGTGATTTTAATTGGGACTGGTTAACTTCTGTGTCAGAGGACTTTAAAAACCTGTGTACCTCTTTGAACATTACTCAGATTATAGACAGTCCTACTCGCCCAAATATTAAGTCCCCAAATAAATCCTCCTTAATTGATCTGATTTTAACAAATGTTCCACATAAATACTCATCTGTGGGAGTATTTGCTAATGATGTGAGTGACCACTGTGTTGTAGCCACAATTAGGGACACTAAGGTCCAAAAGGTTAAACCACGTATCATCACAAAGAGAGACAAAAAACACTTTGTGGAGCAGGGTTTTTTACATGATCTGTTTGATTTTGATTGGGGTAAAATCAATCTGTGTGCTGATGTAGAAACTGCATGGTCTTATTTTTATCTTGGTTTTATGGAAATTATAGATAGACATGCACCTCTGTGTAAATTTAGAGTGAAGGGACGAAACAATCCCTGGATTTCTGCTGAGCTGTCCAGTCTACTTCATGAGAGAAATAATGCTTGGGCTAAGGCTAGGAAATCAGGCTCAGAGGTAGAATGGCTACGCTTTAGACAGCTAAGAAATAGCTTCACATCTCAAATAAAAAGCGCTAAATCAAAATACTATTTGTCAGTTACCACAGAAAACCTGAATAATCCTAGGAAATGTTGGAAAGCCATAAAATCGATTTCCACTGGTGATATCCCAAATGAGCTACCTCCGTGCCTCACCACAGCATCTGGCATTATATCAGACAGGGCTACTATGCTAAATTGCTTTAATAAGCATTTTGTGTCTTGTGGCTCTCTATTTGATTCTGTCACTGACTGTACTTCTGCTTCTGTGAACGCTCCAATCCTTGACTCTGAACAATGTGGTCTGGAAAACCCTTTCAGTTTTACTCCTTTAACTATTGGTATTGTTCATGAAGCATTATCCAAGTTAGATCCTAGGAAACCGGCTGGCCCGGACAACTTAGAACCTTTCTTTTTAAAGTTAGCTGCAGATTTTATTGCTCCACCTCTTACTTCTCTTTTTAACCTCTCCCTCAGCACAAATAGCCATAAATAAAAAAACGTTTTGACCGTTGGTGCTCATCCTAATTTTCGGCCTTGATGTAACAACATTCATAATTAAGTAAATGTAACACCCTTTTCATCCCGGTTACACTTTTCATTTGCCCTGTACGATGGGCGCTGTAAGTGATGAAAATGGGGGATGTTGGCTTATCTGGCAACCGCAGCTCACAGCCAACGTGAGAGGGAGCGAGGGAGAGAGGGAGGGTGCACCGGTACGCGCTGTTGTTATTAGCATCTGGTGCTAACTGCTCTAATGGATATTAGAAGAAGATGTTTCTACAACAAGGTGGAGGAGAGTCCTCTCCAGTCAGACTGAGAGGCTGATAACTACAGCTCAGTGAGGTAAAGGACTCTGAGGGTTTAGATAGTTCACTTTAGTCTAAGTTATTGCAGTGGGTCTCAAACGTTTTGATCACAATTTATGTAAACACATATTTCCAAGGCACTCCTTTATAATTATTGGGATAAAACAGGTTTGAAATCATTCCAATGTATACTATAGGACAGTAAACCAGACATATCGTTTTAAACTGGAGAGATACAAAAATATGCATAAATAAAATAGTAAAATAAGATATGAATGAACAACAAAAATAAAATACGTTACATGTATTTGTTATTGGCTATGGTAGGTTATTGGTTATGTTCACATACTTATTTAATTATTAAAATGTAAACCGATCTTTTTCATATGGGTGTTTAGAGTTGTACCCCCTAGATCTAGTCTCTAGTAATTCTGCTTAAAGTGCACCAGATTGAAGCATTTTGCTTTAAAATGTTCAAACATTTCTTCCAGGTATGCCTGAGAAGGCAGATATGCTTGTTTTTCTCAACAAGAACTGTTTTTAACGATAAAAC
The DNA here is from genome assembly GCF_902827175.1 of Gymnodraco acuticeps. Taxonomy (NCBI): domain Eukaryota; kingdom Metazoa; phylum Chordata; class Actinopteri; order Perciformes; family Bathydraconidae; genus Gymnodraco; species Gymnodraco acuticeps. The sequence continues at coordinate 15,649 of NW_022991940.1, forward strand.
AGAATATTGTTGTTCTATTTTTAGACACATCTCGCGATCGACTAGGAATCTCCCCGCGATCGACTGGTCGATCGCGATCGACTGGTTGGGCACCCCTGCTCTAACCAATGAGCACCTGCATGTGTATGAGAATGGCCCTGACACCATTTCAGCCCAGATTTACAAACTCCTGGCAGGACAAGCTCAAACTCAATTCTCGCACTGAATTTAAAAAAAGTGAGTGAGGGACTGCAATATAAGAGGGAAAGAAAGAGAAACTTTAAAACTGTTCAATTGTTATGATGTGTAAAGACTGATATTGTTCTATAATTGTCTGAAACTGTTAAGTCATGATGTGAAACGGTTAACAAAGAAAAAGGGAAACTCAAGCTGCTGCTACGCTTTATTGTATTTATTTAAAATTAAGCACTTTTAAGATGCACATATTTTCAAAAGCTATTTTATTTATTTTCTCTATTTTATTTTTAAATGCAGCCCGAGAGGAACATTACACATATCCACAGTATTTACTGTATATCTGTATAGTTCAATGTTAATTGACAATAAATAGTTGTTTTTGAATTGTACTTTCTTTATTTGATTGGCAGTCAGTTATTGATTACATGCAGACGTTGATAAAGCTATAGGTCACTTCAATACATATCACACTAATTCATGAAGCAAGTTAGAAATGTTGATGTTCCGGACCTTTGCATGGGGAGATTTTCACTAACTGGACCTCGTTGAATTTTAGTTGAATACCCCTGGTATAAAGGGATAGTTTTAGTAAGCACTCTATAAGAGCAGACAAATCTTTATTTGTATGGAAAATGTTAAAGGTAGAGCTAGTACCAAGCCAAATATGGTATTCCAAATCTAAAATATTGATTTCACCATTGTAGCATGGTTATTACCATAGGAGAATTGTTAAGGTGGAAATAACATTTGTTTGTCGTCCAAGATGTAGAGTTTTAAAAAGACACTAGGCAAAGAGCGATTGAACATTTTAATTTTGAAAAAAGTAATATAATTGGGAGTAATACATGCGGGCAGCGGCGCCGGATTCATTTCAGAAGTGGGGGGGGGGCAAAAAGTGCGTGTGTATGTGACATAGCCTACTTGCCAACCCTCCCGATTTTCGCGGGAGACTCCCGTTTTCCTCCCGGGGTCATATTTATCCCGCATTTCTCCCGATTTCTGACTAAATCTGATTTGTTTCATTCTAACATAACGCACCAAATGTTACTGTTTCCACTCGGACTTCAATACAGCTACACCATTGTTTGGTTTCCGTGGTAACGTGTCATTTTAGTAGCGGGAGCAAATGAAAGTCTGAGAGGGTCTTCAGGAGGAAGATAGTCAGAGAAAACAGAACAAGAATGGACAACTCAACCCTCTGCTCACTCCTTTCCTGTAAATTAAACTACACAGGTCCAGCCCACACATATGACAGCGCAGTTGCTCATTCCATCTCTTCTTTTTTCCTGCTACTCTCTTGTTTGACAAGCTGAATGTTGACTGGTGTTTGACTGAAGTAAGCTCTGTGAAAAGTTCCAGTTATTAACTCGGTATTTACAAAGCTGTCATCTCCACATTTGGAGAAAGTTACAAGCCGTTTGACAGCAGCACATCTGCATATTTCACAGAAGGTTCGTTTAGTGGTTTTGCAAATAATTAACCACTCTCTGTTTTTGTACCATTGTGCATTGAAGTACCTTTCTCTTTGCCTAAATAAGCTTTTATTTGCCCGTCACAATGTCCCGACAACATACCTCCATGCAGTCGGAACCAGCCTGTTTCGGTTCAACGATGCCGGCGGCGGCGGTTTTGACAGCCTCTGCGGCCGCAGAGCTGCTACTGGGGTTCATCTGGCTGCACTGGTTCTATGGTTGAAGGACCAGGCTCCGGAGTTGTGGATGTCAGGGATGTGACATTCAAGTTGTTGAATTTTAGCTTAGTTTGACTGTGTTTTGTTTTCTTATGCGCCGGTTCTTCTGACATGTTTGCAAGTGTATCTATCTAGGTTAACGGCTGACACACACTGAACAACGTAACACATAACGTAAACAACGTAACAAATAAACACATCTAAGCTTTGTTATTGGTTGTAATGTACATGGATACATTTGAATGGTGTGACAATGTCCTATTTGATTGGATTAAAATGTACATATTCTTCCTGTTATGTCTGCCTGCTGTATTTTACCTAATGCAAAGTGACCTGCTGCTCCATCGAAATCAGTCGCATTGATCCGAAGACACATTTTGAGTTGTATACACTGCTGGAAAGAGGAGATTCCTAGCTTTCTAATGATATCAGGATTGTTTTTGTACTATATTAAGCAAAATATGTCACATTATATAATGACTGTCACCGAGTCATCATTTTGAGAAAAAGGCCTTTAAAGTTTCCTCTTCTCTGGATCGATCTGATTGATTATTAGCGGAGCAAATGATCAAAGTAGTACGGAGGGAAGATATTTTCGTTTGGATTACTGGTCTGGGGGAAGCTCGCGAGTGTGTGTGTGTGTTTGTGTATTTTTGCGTTTGTTTCCCGGGGAAAACTCTCAGGAGAAACACCGGCTGTTGTTATGCTTGCTGTGAGGTCAAGTTACTCCGTTCTCCGCTTGTAATTATGCCGTTAAAAGCTGTATTTATCATCTGAATTTGCCGAAACAAGTTTAAGGCGAGACACGGCTGGCAAAAACATCGTTTTTCAAGTACTGGTCAATTTTGATTCCATAACATGTTTTCTTTCAGGCTTTTGGAAGGAAAACGTACAAAATACACATTTAAGTGTTTATTTTACTATAGTTTGTCTATTTGCGTCTGTAGATTTCTCCTAACGTAACATAAAGTACCGCGACCGCTGTATTCACCATGTCAACAGAGGTATCGCTGGAAAGCTGTGTCTCTCCTGCACAATCTCATCAGATCCAAATATGGTCATTTCCTTTGTATCAGCAACCAATCGTGAAAGCACAAAGGGGTCTTAAACCAAGAAACAAAATCTCATTGGCTGGTGTCAATTTCTGACAACGTGATTCGTTCAGATGCGTCACGTGGTGTGCTAAAACACTTCCTGGTTAGCTTTCAGCTAGAAATTGAAATCTCAAAATGCCAAAAGAACGGCGAAAAAAAACGTTCACAGAGAAGACGACAACAATTGTCACTTGCACGAAGCAAGGTTATAAAAAAAAAAAATGACCCTGAACATGAAATACCTTCACGGAGTGCGTTGATGCGCAAGCTGTCATCCAGAGAACAGGAGGGTTTAGCTAGCGCCTCACTGCAATCTTTAAAGTTCGTTTTCTCAAAATGAGTTTTTTCTCCTACTCTGAGTTCAAAATTTCAACTTCAGTAGCACGTACATACACCAAACTTTCCAGTTATATTCCTATCAATATTATGAAGGCTTTTACCGAAGGGTTTGTTCATATATAATTCATAGCCTGAATTATACAACATTGTATACCTAAAAACATGGCGAAAATTGATATTTTAGGGCTGTTGACAGTATTTTCTGATTTATGGAATGATAAAAAGAGATATCCAATATCCCTTCTGTAAAAGCCTTAGATACTAATATGACTACAAAATGAAACAATAATTTTGAATCTGGCTATATCCAAAGTTCAGATTTCGATTCCTGAAATGTGTTAAAATATGTGCATATTTAATGAGATAATGGTTAATTTGCATATTTAAACATGCTATTTCAGAAACTTGTAATACAAAAGACAATTGCCTTATTGTAAATAATTAACTGGAGAAATGTCTAGCTGATACCTTTAAGTTAAAAAAATTACCCTATTCACCTGGGGTGTCTCGCCTTAATATTCTGAAAGCCAAGACTTTGTTTAATTGAAATCAGATGAAAACAAACTGTAACGGACCCTGCGGTGTTATCTATGATTACTATGCCTTACATTCATAATGTCAGCGGAGGGAGGGGGAGCGGCGCTGCGGAAGAGCAGAGTGGCGAGTGAGAGGCGAGCTGTGTTCTTCCCTTTACAAGCTTCAAAAATGCCTGTAGCTAATGAGATTGAATATAACAATCAAAAATAACAAAATATACACAGCTAGATCAGATGGCGTTATTTTTAGATGCGACTTTAGATTAGAGGGGAATTATTGAAACGGGATGTGTACAGATGGAGCGCTCCATTTCAGACGCCTACCCGTGCGGGTCCGTGATCGGCACGGGGTGGGCCCCTGCTGAAAAGGAAAACCCCCCCGCAGGACTTGAAACGCCCCCTTGATAAATACATTTAATTATAATGAAACCAGCTGCAATGGATAATGGATCCACCAGGGGGAGCCGTGAAAAGCTGCCACACTGGAACTCATGTGAAATAAACAGCTGATCTACAGGTATCTGATATAGCGGATATTTGTTAAGATCCATATGTCACGGATAGGATCATATTCTGTGCTAAATAAGAGACATGTAATCATTTACTAAACATCCCCATGTTTTTATTTAACAAAATAATGTTTAATTCACGTTGGCGTAAGTACAAAACCATCGCTATGTTTTTAGATCAGGAAATGCATCCAGGCTCAAACAAACAATTTTCAATCATCATCCTCACGATCATTTAATGTATCATATGTTCGCGAGTTGAAATGAATGCACTAATACATGTAGTTTAATCCACGTGAGTTTACAACAACAAAAATATATGTACAGTGTTAATAGTTTACTGTATTATTAGTGTCTAATATTACTGGGGATTTCGGAATGGTACTGGATTTTGATTTATTGTATCGGCTTCATATCGCAATATATTCCCGAAGTCTGAAATGCAAAAATGTCCCACATTAGGGCAAATCACCCTACATTTAATCATTCATACAAAATCATATTTCGTTTATTTTTAACGAAATAAATGTGGTTTAATCCACATAATTTACTGTGTTAATTGTTTTCTGTAGTATTGTGCACATTACTTTTCGCTGCTTGTTGCACCCCTGGTTAGAAGCTAAACTGCATTTCGTTGTCTCAGTACCTGCAATATGTGCAATAACAATAAAGTTGAATCTAATCTGGAGCAGGAACAAATGTATTTAGGCTACTTAGTACATATATGACATAAACGATTAAACACATTTGTGCATTCTTTAAAAGAGTCAAGCCGAGTCCGGAGGTGGCGGCACATTAAAGTGTGCACCTGATTGTTTAACTTGATCTTAATCTTTCAAACAAAATCATATTTCGTTTATTTTTAACGAAATAAATGTGGTTTAATCCACATAATTTAGGCCTACTGTGTTAATTGTTTAGTATCGTTTAACTTGAAGGTGCCTGATGTGAACATTTCCAGAAGAACTCTAGCTTGAATGGCCTTTGTATGTATACAGTAGGCCTACACATAGGCGGCGCGTGAGGCTCAGGTTTGGGAAGGCTAAATAACTTTTTTTTTCATTTTACGCTGCCCGCCTCCGGCGTCTATAGAAAATAGATCAACTCAGTGAAAGCACCGCCTGCTGACCGATCAGAGCTCAGTGTGCAGAGTTTAAATCTATCAAGTCATATTACAGGAAAAAGGAAATGCAGTTTAAACTGCCGTATGCAGAGAAGACGCCGACGTGTCGCACTTATCATTCATATCACACTGACATCACATCATCAATCAGATCATCGATCTCACATCGATATCACAATATTTCCTTATCTGAGTCAGCTTCTCGAGCCGTATCTGGCCGTGCAACACTTAGTTACATTGTCACATATACTGTATGCAGACGTATTATTTTAAGCAACACATTAAGTTGACGAAACACTCAACTCAAATGTAATAAAGTCAGATCCCCTCGTGTTTTAGATGGGGCAGTATCATAAAACTGTTGTACGCTTTCAAACACTCGGTAGTTTATTTTTTAACGAGTTGTTCTGTATTCTCCTTGCAGGTGCAACTATGTGGCTTATCCTGGATTATATGTTTAAGTCATCATGGATGTTTAAAGTTCATATTTGTCTAATATTAGTTTACTTTTCATTAATGAAGTATGATGTTGCGCTGTCAGTACACTTGTCCCTGTTTGTGATTGGTCAAATGTAGCTAACCCCGCCCCTTTCACGTGAACGCGTTCTCAGCTGGAGAGAGAAACCCTGGCTTGATTTACCGAGTTGATAACCAGCGCCGTAGGACCGTTTAGCGAGATCGCGTTTGTTAGGGTTAGTTAAGATAACTCAAGCATATCCAGGGTATGTTGAACTGGCTTCGTGGTACAGGGCACAGGTGGCTGCTAGCAGCGCTAATGTCAAATACATTATATTTTTATTTTACCAAGATGCAGTTACACAAATATTTGGGAAGGCTTAGCCTTCCCTAGCCTCCAGCACCTGCTGCCCCTGGGCCTACAGTATAGCCCAACCATGTACACCTTCCTTTTTCCCGTCCAAAGTTTGAATTGGATAAAGGTAATGGTTATCGATGGTGCTTTTATAGCCTATTGCATAATAACTGTGTGATTTATATTGCTTTTCAAATGCATATGGCCACCCATTTACACTGCTCTTCCCGTCAAGAATATGAATAGAACTTAGTTAGATCACTTTACATTTCTGCAAATTAATTTTTAATCACACACGTCTCCCCGTCCCGAAAATGATAAATAAAATAAAAAGAGGAAACCATTTTCAAGTTCAGTTTTCAATGTTTTATTTAAAATAACTGACATAACAGACACCATACTGTAGGCCTATCTGCTGCGGAAACCAGGACGAGCTATTTCGGGATCTGTTTTTCGGGGGCTCCTCAGTCTCTCATTTACCCGGCTCCTGATTAGGACACATCCTGGGGATTGTGTTTACAAACATTGACCAGACCGTTCACCAGCCCCCAGCCCCCATGTTGCCTATGCTGTCCTGTGTTGCGAACTCTTTGTTTAAAACGAATTGGCCATCGGAATGTATGGAGGAATTCTCCCAAGGGTCACATTCCACAGCTCGCTTCCCCCCCCCCCCACTCCTGTGATCTCCCATCCCCCAGTCTGTAGGTTTCTGTTTGCATATTTCTATCCCGTAATTCCTACTGGTCCTCTCACGCACATACATTCTCCTTACAGTATACATACATAGGCTATATGAGTCCGTGTATCTACGGACCATTTGTTTTTCTTTATTAAAAAAGTAAACGGAAGAGCGTCTGAGAGGCGTTTTTGCCCTTTTGCTTGTTACCTTACTAAATGGTCTAATGGTCAGTGGAGCGAGGGGGGAGGAGCGAGGGGGGGAGGCCCGCGAAACTCGCGGAAGTGATTTCAAAACAAAAAGCACTCGTTTGCTTGGAACAAAGAAAACGGCCAAGACACACATTGAGTTCAGAAAATGAATGTTATTAAGGGCTGTAAATATAATAAGCCTGTGTCTAAAATTGACAACAGGCTTATTATATTTACAGCCCTTAAGATACACTTTTGTGTTTAACAGCTGACCACTACCATGACATACTTTGTTTTAGTAGATTTCGCATGAGAGCAAAATGTATAAATATGAGCATTAAATTATATGAATATGAGAACAAAATGCATGAATGTGTGAGTGACAATATATGAATGTGTGCATTGAAATATGATAATATGAGAGCAAAATGTATGAATGTGTGAGTATGTATACGTGTGTGAGAGTGAAAATGTATGTATGTAAAAGGAGAATATATGTGTGTAAGAGTGAAAATATGCTGCATTTTGAATGTCCGATAGTCCACCATTTCCACCGGAAATATCAAACATTTAATAAAAGTGAAAAACAATGAACAAGACTTAACGAATTCATCATAATTCATTATATTTATTTCGTTTGGATGTAGGATTTTTGACTTTGTTTAGAGCAGTGATCTTCTACTATATGAACATTTTGGACCCAAAATCACAAAAAAAAACGTAAAAACAGATTTTGAAAAGGATATTATTTTTCATATAGGTAACACAAACATACACAACGAAACCATTTAAAAGCTGGAAAAATATACATGGGATGTCACTATGATAATGTGAAAGTTTGATTGAGGTAGCATGGGATTTCATTCTGATAAGGCAAAAGTGTTATTATAAATATAATACAAATATATATATACACATTATGTACAAAAATCAGTTTTTTCTGTCTTTATCTGTGCCGCGCTTCAAAGCGGTTTCTGTCAACTACGACACAGAGGGCAACATGACAGATTCCTCCTCCTCCATGTCAAAAAACAAGCTTAAAGCTTGACTCACGTTCAGAGTTCTCTTCATCATAGTTGAATCTTCAAAACTCTAAATCTATTTAACTATATCTAAATTCTCAATGTTTGTCTGTCACTTTACTTCAATCGCAGTCTCCCGCCGTCTCTCTTCGTCTCTCTTCGTCTCTCTTCGTCTCGTTTCGTATCACTCCGTTTACCTGATTACCTCACCCCCTCCCTCCCTGGTAAATACATCCTGTTGAGCAGAATCTACAGTTTCCAGTATTTTCCGTTTCGTAAAATGATAAAATACGGCGAAGATATTAAAATATGTGCTTCCATTATTCATACTTCTGAAATATATCTGTATTAACTTTATATCATCGTATGCCCGTGTTTATTGGGTCTTTTTGCATGAAACAAAGACTGGCATATAGTTTCAAGCCAGTACTTTCGACAGAAATATACATCCTGTTGAGCAGAATCTACAGTTTCCAGTATTTTCCGTTTCGTAAAATGATCAAATACGGTGAAGATATTAAAATATGTGCTTCCATTATTCATACTTCTGAAATATATCTGTATTAACTTTATAACATCGTATGTCCGTGTTTATTGGGTCTTTTTGCATGAAACAAAGACTAGTTTCAAGCCAGTACTTTCGACAGAAATACACATATACATCCTGTTGAGCAGGATCTACAGTTTCCAGTATTTTCCGTTTCGTAAAATGATAAAATACGACGAAGATATTCAAATATGTGCTTCCATTTTTCATACTTTTGAAATGTATTAACTTTATATCATCGTATCTCCGTGTTTACTGGGTCTTTTTTGCATGAAACAAAGACTGGGATATAGTTTCAAGCCAGTACTTTCGACAGAAACACACGGCAATGTTGTCCGGACTGTTGTTTTTATGCGGCACAGGTCATGTGATCTGATCACGCCGGCGTGACGGTCGACTCCAAAGGGTTAATATTAAATACATATAAGTATTTTTACAACTTGTATTTAGAAATACTCTGTTGTAATTATTGATGCATAAATGTGTTCATCCATTCAATGTGGCATCTGCTATAATGGGGTTAATGTATGATATTACTTAATAATACAATACATTATATTAGGGCCGGGACTCGATTAAAAAAATTAATCTAATTAATTAGAGGCTTTGTAATTAATTAATCGAAATTAATCGCATTTTTAATCGCATATACATATTTGACCTAAGAACAGTGAGAAGCAATTTTTTTTCACATGGATTTTAGTATACCATTAGGCGCATTCACACCGCAGTACTTTTCCCACAAAGGTTCATGAGAATTTAGTTCATGAGAACTCTTTGAACCTGGAGGGTGGATTAGGCAAATGAAGCCGCTGACGTCACTTCTTCTTCTTCTGCTTTGGGTTTACTGGCAGGCCGCAAACCACTTCACGGCGTATACTGCCGCCCAAAGTCCCCGGCCGGAAGTCCCCGGAGTTGGGGACTGGCTTCAGTAGAAGCTGCTGGGAGTCCCAGCAGCCTTCCGAGTAAATCGCCAGAACGCCGACACCTCCTCATCTCCACCGCTCCCATGTTTTATTTTGTGTTGCCATAAGTTAGTCTCTCTGCGTTTCTGCGCTGGGCTAATGCTAATAATGCTAATGCGAGGATAATAAAATGGCGGCTTCACAAAACTTTTTGGGAGTTTTACGGGGCGTGGTTTGCAATCCGCCCAGCCAATCAGAAATATAGCTCTTTTCTCACAAGAGAGCCGTACGAAAGTCCCTGTTCTCTAGCAGCTCTCTGCTCTCTAGCAGGGACTTTCGTGGGGGTAAAAAGGTTCTCATGAACTAATTTTAGTACCGGCTCTTTTTGGTGTGAACGCGATAAAAGAGGCTAACGTCCACGCTAGCTTCCACGCTAGCTGCTATATGTTTTTGCATTGAGGTGATACTTGAGGCTTGATGTGCTGCGGTGATATGCGAATTCCTTTTTGCATAATTTGCACATAACCGTGCTCTTATCGACGCTTCCATCCGTCCGTTTTTTAAAACAACATTTCCCACTGTTGTTCACTGTGGTTTGTTGTTGTCTGAAGTCATGAATGTTAGTTGGTGCTCCAGTATAATCGGTACGCCTGAAACTCATCCAGTGAGAAACGTTCCGCGGTGCAAAAATAAGTGCGATTAAAATGCGTTAATTTTTTTAACGCGTTAATTTTTGTGTAATTAATTAATCTTAATTAACGCGTTAAAGTCCCGGCCCTAATTATAATATATGATATGATAATTATATTTTAGTTTTATTCATTTCTTATTTCATAGTTTCTCATTATTATTATTTTTATCGCTCATCTTATTTTTGATTTTATTAATCTGTGTGAATATGTGCTGTCCTGTTTTTCACTCTCACCCTGTTGCTGTTTGAACTACTGAATTTCCCCACGGGATATCTTATCTTAATGTATAAATATATTTACTTCAATCTACTGTACTGTGTAAAAACACCCCAACAATATTACAAAAAATATACTGCATAAAGCAAACTATATACTTTATTTGATCTAAAATATTGATGTTTTTTCATTATAGTAGCTTGTGAAAACCATACAGTAACAAATAAGTGATTAAATGCTACAGTATTCAACAAACACAACTGCAGAGCTGCAAACTTTGCAAACAGACTAAGTTCATCAACACCCAGTTGTCTTTGTGTATTTTGTGAATGAAGCGCCATCTCATGGTTAAATCCTGTAATTGAACAAATGGGGAAATTGGGCAACGCCCTCTAGCAATTTGGCAACACCCCCAGCCACTGGCATCCGCTGGGCTTTTGACTGGGACACACCCATCTGAGTCTGATCTGGAGTGCTCCATCTGTACAGTGTTCCGCGGCATCCGCTGCTGCGAAAATGTGGGGCAGGGCCGTAAAGTGGGGGGGCCAATGGCCCCCTGGCCCCCCCGCTTCCGGCGCCCTTGCATGCGGGCCCTTGGATCACTCATTGTAATGGTGCATATTTTTGACAACCAATATCGTTCAGGGAGAAGGGGTCACTCAACCCACCCTGCAGATGTTTTAAATCTTACTTGCTGCTTCACATGGAGCGCATAGCACCAGATTATGAGTTTTAAAAGACAAGTGCCACCACCTCCTAATGGTCATCCATTTAATCAGTGATGACCTGAAATTTAGAGATGTTATTTAAAGTAGAAACATATCTGCCTTAAGTGAACATTCCTAAATTGAACTACAAACTATTGATGAAATAACTTCTGTTTTTAAAATCCTTGATAAAGGAGGGAGTAATTATCACATGCTCGGACACCCAAGGTTCCACACACTGTTAAAGGGGTTAGCATAGTTCTTCAAGTAGACCACAGAATTGAAGATAAATTAGTATAATGAGTTATTGATATTCCACTGGTTTTCACACCATTTCAGGGACTTTATCACTGCACTAGAACAGACCACCCAAAGGTACTGAAGTAGGAACTTTTAAGTGATGAAATTCTACAACTGTTGTAACTGACCAAAATCTTCTCCCAGAAATGACTGTCTAAAATGCCGTATCCCAGAGTAGGTGTTTGGTGGTATCGTGGAACTAAAACCTTGTACTCAGTCTTGCCACAGGATTGGACTGGGAACTGTGCACTAGTACAGCCAGTGATGTTTTTTATGTAGTTAATCAACATGGCGAAACACCCCAAAGCCAGTAGGGCTAAGAGACCAGTCCCAGGTGGAGTTTAGGCTCCAGGGTACAAGGATAGCATAGGGGTGCCCAGGGGAGTGCTAGATATTGCAGTTGCATTCCATGTCCTAACGTACCGATTGATCACGACGGCCTCTTCTCGAGAACATATTACTTTCATACCTTAAAAGGTATGAAAGGAGGAAGGGTACATTTCTCATGAGGAAACAGTTTCAAATGCTAGCAGAACAAGACGACCCACCCCCATATACAGAGATGGATGTAAATGATGAGATTGTTTCAAATTATATGGATGGTCGATGATGAGATTGTTCAAAGAATGTCCAAATGATGTGATACTTCTAATGATGAAATCATTAGGATGAAGAACAGCTACAAAGTAGTAGTATTACTTTGTGCTATTCTAAATAGTTTGTTTATTTTATACTTTGTAAAAACAAGTGCCTTAACACTGAATGTAGTATGAGAACGATTTCTGTGAAAGGAGGGAGTAAGAAATGTTCTGATACCAAGCTAATTGCTGCTGTTTTGTAGAGTGATATTCAATGTTAACACTAGAAGTTATGCACAAGGGAAACTTATGTTTGAAGACCAGTCAAAGTATTTTTTGTATTTTTGATGAATGTAACCAAACCATTACATTTTGATTGTATGTTTTTGTATGAGTTATGTACTATGCAAAGTTCAGATGAAGAACTCATTGATTTCAGTATTATTTACACACCTTAAAAGGCGTGTAAGGAGGGATTGTTAGAAATTAAAATCAATGTTTTATGGCATAATTTAGTTTAAACATGCTGTTTTATTCTGAAAATCCTTCATCTCCGGTTAGCATTTAGCATGTGGCTAATATTACGCTTTCTAGAAATGTAAAGTTAAAATGACAGTGTTGCACACCAAAACCTACTGACTTTAACACTACATCTATAGACGTTGAGATATTATTATTGTTGAATATTAAATGAAGGTACAGTTTATTTTAATAAGTTTTGTTTACAGACGTATGTAGATATGACGACTTCCGGGGCTACCGTAAATGATAACTGCCGTAAAGTATTTCCAGTATTATTAAAGTAACAATTACAGCCGTTAAAATGCAATAAATGAATAGTCATGAAAGAGACTGAGGAGAAAAGGCGTGTTTAGTTATGTATTGAATGTACAATGTCTGAATCCTCTGTTATGTGCAATAACGGACATTGAAGACCAGAGGCGGGAGGTCCCCCCACGTCACCACAGCCGCCATTGAAGAGGTGGAGCCAAATGAGATATATAGTCAGTAGGGGTGTAACGGTAAATCTTCCAGCATCATTGAAGTCTCCGGTTTAGGAACATTTTGGTTTCGCAGTTACGTACAAGGATGACGGACAAAGACAGGTGGACCGAACCAAAGCTGTTTGTCGGCATTGTTCAACTAACATTGGTTACGCGGCTGGCAATACATCAAACTTGCACACTCATTTGAAAAGGCATCACCCGAACGTGAATATCACCGGTACCAAAAGACTGAAGTGCAAACCCAACTCCCACTAGCATTTAAGCCTCCACCACTCGCAAATAGTTCAGACCGAGCCAAAGCTATTACAAACGCCAAATATCCTTATGTTGCCATGTTAGCAAAGCGCTACCTGTTACGATCTCAGGGACTTAGGATGTTGGACCCAATTGCAGACAGGGAGACAGAGGTAAAGTACTGGTAAGATACTTTATTTTTCCAAAAAAAACACGATGAACAAAAAAAAAAAGGTCACTAACTAATCTCAGGATGAGATGACAAAAAATGAGACCAAAAGGAAAATCGCTCACGTAGTGAGGAACAAAACTATTCTTGAGCATAAAAGAGCATAGACCTGACCATGGCAAGAGACAATACGAACTGACACTGAACACTGGGAGACAGGGGAATTTAAACACAGGGTAACTAGACACAGGTGGGAACAATCAGGAAATTAGACACACTAGGGAACTAACGACAGACATGAAAACACAGGGAAAAGAGACCAGACAATATACAGGGAGGAAAACATGACAAGGAGAACGGGAAAAACACCCACACCTAGACATAGACACGTGACATGACATAATAATCCTGACAGAACCCCCCCCTCAAGGGACGGATACTACACGTGCCTAAACAAAACAAAACTCCAAAAGGTCCAGCAGGGTGGGTGGAGGGGGTCCGGAGGACGGGCCTTGACTGACAGCCCAGGGCACGGTAGAGGACCAGGAAGGGGTCTCGGGCGGACGGCCCGGGGGCAAGGCAGAGTTCAAAAAGGGGAACTCGGGCGGACGGCCCGGGGGCAAGGCAGACCAGGAAGGGGTCTCGGGCGGACGGCCCGGGGGCAAGGCAGAGTTCAAAAAGGGGAACTCGGGCGGACGGCCCGGGGGCAAGGCAGAGTTCGAGGAGGGGGTCTCGGGCGGACGGCCCGGGGGCAAGGCAGAGTTCAAAAAGGGGAACTCGGGCGGACGGCCCGGGGGCAAGGCAGAGTTCGAGGAGGGGCAAAGACCACAGCTCTCAGGGGACCGTGCAGGAGCCGGTGTTGACCGGACAGGAACCGGAGGGACAGGTGTCGGCAAGATCCCCCACGGAAGAGGACATGGGGTTGGCAGGGCCCCCGGCAGAAGAGTAGTCGGCGGGACCTCCAACGGCACAGGACACAGGGTTGGCAGGACCCCAGGCAGAAGAGTAGTCGGCGGGGCCTCCAACGGCACCCTACACAGGGTTGGCAGGACCCCCGGCAGGAGAGTAGTCAGCGGGGCCTCCAACGGCACAGGACATAGAGTTGGCAGGACCCCCAGCGGAACCTCCAACGACACTTGAATAGGGACTTGAGTGGGAACTCAAGAGAGGGCTTGAGAGGGAACTCGAGAGGAAACTTGAGAGAAATCTCGAGAGGGAACTTGATCGGAGACTCGAGAGGTGACTTGAGAGGGAACTCGAGAGGTGACTTGAGGGGACTCGAGAGGGGACTTGAGAGTTGACTTGAGGAATCTCGAGAGGGAACTTGATCGGACACTCGAGAGGTGACTCGAGAGAGGGCTTGAGAGGGGACTCGAGAGGATACTTGAGAGGGGACTCTGGTAGGAACTTGAGAAGGGACTGGAGAGGGGACTCGAGAAGGAACTGGAGAGGAGACTTGAGAAGGAACTGGAGAGGAGACTCGAGAGGATACTCGAGAGGGGACTCGAGAGGGAACTGGAGAGGGGACTGGAGAGGGGACTGGAGAGGGGACCTGAGAGGGAACTCGAGAGGGGACCTGAGAGGGAACTGGAGAAGAGACTTGAGAGGGGACCTGAGAGGGGACTTGTGTCGGTCGGTACGTCGACAGGACACAGGGAGATGGCGTTGGCTGGAGAGCCAACAAGAGACGAGGTGCTGGAGTCGGCCGGTACGCCGACAGGACTCGGGGAGCTGGTGTCGGCTGGAGAGCCAGCAGGAGACGAGGTGCTGGAGTCGGCCGGTACGCCGACAGGACTCGAGGAGCTGGCGTCGGCTGGAGAGCCAGCAGGAGACGAGGTGCTGGAGTCGGCCGGTATGCCGACAGGACTCGGGGAGCTGGCGTCGGCCGATGAGTCAACAGGTGACGAGGCGCTGGAGTCGGGACCATGACTGCTGGAGCCGGTACTTGAGCTGGAACCATGGCTGGAACTGGGGCCGGAACAATGGCTGTATGGGCCAGCTCTGGTGCAGGGACCATGGCTGTAAGATCCAGTTCTGGAGCCTGAAACATGGCTGTAAGGTCCGGAGCTGAAGCCGGAAACATGGCTGTAAGGTCCGGTTCTGGAGCAGGGACCATGGCTGCTGGGGCCGGCACTGGAGCCGGAACCATGGCTGCTGGGCAAGGAACCGGAACACGGATCCATGGCTGTGTGGGGTGGTACTGGAGCACGGTACCATGGCTATGTGGGATGGTACTGGAGCACGGAACCATGGCTGCTGGGTCCGGCACTGGAGCCGGAACCATAGCTGTTGGGTCCGGAGCAGAAGCCTGGACCCTGGCTGTGTAAGCCAGGTAATCCAGTATGGACGCAAAGCTACGTGGGCCGGTACTGGAGCATGGAGGCATGGCTGCTAGCTTGGCTTTGCGCCTCCTTCTCTTAGAAGCCGCCTGAAGGCTCCGTGGACCTCCAAAAGGCAGACGAGTTCCAGAAAACGACTCCTGGACAGGAGCAGGAACTGGGGCAGAAGCACTGGTTGACCCCAGACGGAACACACCGAGACGTCTGCAGTCAGCAGGCTGGAAATCACACATCCAGAGGAAGTTCAACATCCAGCCAGGTACGAATTTCACCAAGTCTGGTTTCTCCATAGCCAACCGGTGCGCCTCTACCAAAGTGGCCTCCCTCTGCAGAACACTGGACGCTCCCTTCCACCAATCATAGCAGCAAGCCAAATAAAAGGAAACATTTTGTAGTTCCACCTCAAAAGGATCATCTGCTGGGTCCATTTCTGGTCAGTTTGTTCTGTTACGATCTCAGGCACTTAGGATGTTGGACCCAATTGCAGACAGGGAGACAGAGGTAAAGTACTGGTAAGAAAAAACACGATGAACAAAAAAAAGGTCATTAACTAATCTCAGGATGAGATGACAAAAAATGAGACCAAAAGGAAAATCGCTCACGTAGTGAGGAACACAACTATTCTTGAGCATAAAAGAGCATAGACCTGACCATGGCAAGAGACAATACGAACTGACACTGAACACTGGGAGACAGGGGAATTTAAACACAGGGTAACTAGACACAGGTGGGAACAATCAGGGGCGGGGCTGACACTGATGAGCACAGGAGACACACAAGGAGTGACAGGTGAAAACAATCAGGAAATTAGACACACCAGGGAACTAACGACAGACATGAAAACACAGGGAAAAGAGACCAGACAATATATAGGGAGGAAAACATGACAAGGAGAACGGAAAAACACCCACACCTAGACATAGACATGTGACATGACATAATAATCCTGACACTACCTGGCTGTATCTGCTACTACCTCGGTCCCTAGCGAGAGGGTGTTCTCCACAGCAGGAGACATTGTTAGTGCCAGCAGATCTGCCCTTTCGGCAAGCAATGTGGACAAGTACATTTTTCTTTAAAAAAACATGAAAATACAATGACAAGCAAGTCATTATGTCAAACTGGCTGCTTAGGTACTAGTACAGTACAGTTCAAATACAGATTATTTCAGTTCATCGAAATGCTGCACCTTAATGTTTATTTTATTATATTTTGTATTTATTTGAGTGAATACATTATTCACAGTTTAATAATAATTGAAAAAAAATATGTTATGTTTTGTGATAATTTTTTCTGCTGTACCGAAAACGTACCGAACCGAACCGTGACCTAAAAACTGAGTTACGTACTGAACCGAAATGTTTGTGAACCGTTACACCCCTAATAGTCAGGTGACGGAGCTTTGTTGAGTCTCTTGTCCACGGCCGCCACTGCGAGAGGAAGCTGCAGCTTCTCTCTCCCTCAGAACCATCTTCTGCCTGTAACATTACCGAGCCATATTAATTAAAGTACTCATTTGAACCTTATGCCAGAGACTCCATTGGCCTCTTACTTTTCAAGCTTCTCTCCTGGGACGCGAGAATAACGAATACCCTAATTGTTGTTTGGTTAGTTCTAACTTTCTTTTGGCCTTGCAATTCTCTCTGCTTTCGGCGGAAACAATCGGCTGGTTTAGTAGCAAGAGAGGGGTGCTTCGTGTTTAAATGTCTGAGCATTTTTTACGGGCTTTAAGCTCATGTGCAAGAACCTCAGTGCACACTACACATTGGGGATGTTGTGCTTCATTGATAATGAGGCATTTGAATCCGTACTGGATGTATTCCTCTCGATATTTGCGACACTTGCATTAAGGCTGGTCTGACTGCT
This sequence comes from Gymnodraco acuticeps, assembly GCF_902827175.1. Taxonomy (NCBI): domain Eukaryota; kingdom Metazoa; phylum Chordata; class Actinopteri; order Perciformes; family Bathydraconidae; genus Gymnodraco; species Gymnodraco acuticeps. Next base: position 33,377 of record NW_022991940.1, read on the forward strand.
TATGGACCACCTTACGGTTGTCGTCTCCTCCTCCTCCTCCTCCTCCTCCTCTTCCCGCGCAAGAAGTCGACGGCCTTTGTGATGGCGGCTCTCCGCTCTCCTCCGCTGCCTTCTCCGCTGGTCTGTCTGCCTTCTCACTAGTTGGAATTAACCAACGTTTCATTTTGATGTATTAAAGAGCTGTTCAGAAGAAATATACTAGTAGTTGATGTGTGTTTTACGTCTGTGATATTTACTGTGGTGCTGTCAGCAGGGGTGCCCAACCAGTCGATCGCGATCGACCGGTCGACGCGGGGAGATTCCCAGTCGATCGCGAGATGTGAGATGTGTCTAAAAATAGAACAACAATATTCTGTTTTATCGTTAATGTCCTATATCATAATCTTCCCGTGACAGAATAATGCACTTGAACGCACCAAAGCTTTGTGATTGGCCGGCGTGACCCCATGTGTGGGGGCGTGGCTGGTGGGCAGTGGGCACTATTTCGCTGACGTTGTCCATGTCAACAGGAGTGACAGTCCGCACACACACAATACCGCAATTATGGCAGAAGCAAAAAAGCCCAAAATATATAATTTTCACTCCGAGTGGGAGGATGATTATTTTTGTATCTATTCTAATTCAAAGTCCATCTGTCTCATGTGCAATGCGAGCGTGGCTTTATCGAAGAAGGGTCATTTAGGAGCGGCATTTCAAAACAGTGCACAAACGCTACGAGACGGAATTCCCTCCTAATTCTGCCCTCCGCTCCCAAAAGGGGAGGGGCCTGAAAGGACAGCTAAATGCACAGCAGTCCCTTTTCACCAGGCCCAACAACAAGAGCAAGGCTGCTACCATAGCATCTTATCGTGTCAGTCACGTTCTTGCGAAACACATGAAGTCTTTCAAAGACGGCGAAGTTGTGAAAGAAGCTTTCCTGGAGGCTGCCGACGCGCTTTTTGGGGACAGTGAAAATAACAGAAGCATTTCAACAGGTTTTTGATATAATAAAAACTCAAGTTGGATACCGTTATTAATCAGCTGTAAGTTTTAGTTTGTTTGAATTTATTAATTATAATTATTGTACAAAATGGTATAAGAATGCAAACTTAAATTGATTATAGTCTATTATCAATTCAGGTTAAGAAACTAGTGTTGCATCCTATTTTAAAGGCATTTATTTTTATAATCTACTAAAATGCAACAAAAAAAAGGTTTGATTCTATTAATTTTGTCTTTTTTATTGCACTTTGGCAGCAGATTCCTGTGTAGCTTCAGATCTGAGTTGTCTTATTAGTAAGCCTAATTTATACTTTTGTAGCAACACTATTTTTATATAATGGCAAAGAAAGGGTTCAGAGTCTTTTCTTTCTTTCCTGTGTCATATGTGGCAGCACTGTTCAATGTTTCTTGAAAACATTACCCACTGTGACGTGTGAATAAACTCCAACTCTGTATCAACAACACTGTTGTGTAACTTCAGTTAAATACTTGTATGTGTGTAGATTAGAAAGAGGTGAGATAAAGGATCTGCAGTATGGAGTATTGATCGTACAAAGGTCAGTTTTATACAAGTAGAAGTGTGTATTTACCTGGTAGTAGGCTGTCAGTAATGGCTACGCCTCTCTATTTGGACTGGTAGATCTCGGCAGACTGGCAACTTTAAAAGTAGCTCTCGGTTCAAAAAAGGTTGGGCACCCCATGCTGTAAAGTGACCTTTGAGCTGCAAATGATACTGTCGTAAATCTGTCAGAATCAAAATTCCTTTATTTGTCCAGCTTACCTATTAAACAGACTTACATAATAAAAAATGTCTATGCACACGTTATTATTATTAATAATAATACAAATAATAATAAAAAAAATATATATATATCTATTTTTTAAAACACCTCAGGGGTCACATCAAGAGGATTCTGAAATCATCTCGCGACCCCCACTTTGGGAACCCCTAGAGAACCCCTCCCACCCCCTCCAAGCAGAGCTAGTGAAGATGAGGAGCACCATCATCCTCAGACTCATCCCTCCTCGACACAGCACCAAGCGCCGCGGACAGTCCTTTGTGCCTGTAGCCATCAGGTTGCACAACAAGGGGTCAACAATTTGACACAATTACTGGACATAAAATACACACTGTTTCCACACATTCATATAAATAATATATCTAATATATATGACCAAACATGTATATATGTTCATTTTTAGTTCATCTCTTATTTCATAGTTGTTTTAATCATTTGTATTGTTATCTTTGATTTTACCTTTAATTGTATTAATCTGTGTGAATCTGTGCTGTCCTGTTTTTCATTCTTACCCTGTTACCGTTTAAACCACTGAATTTCCCCACGGGGATTAATAAAGGTCCATTTTATCTTATCTTATCTTAACTGGACTTTTGAAGCAGATGCAAAGTCACTGAAATGAACCCTGAATATAAGTTGGTATGTTTGCATAGTATTATACATCAGGTGGTGAAAATAGGTGTAGATCTCCTCTCTACCTATCAATAGAATGTCAATCAAGTGAAGATGACTCCCCAAACGTATAAAACTCTACCCTTCAGGCCTGTGACTCAACTTCTTTCCCTACAGAGACTGCAGGCAGAACAAAGGAACCACTGTGAGTTTGCTCATGGAGTTCTCCGTTGATTGTACTTATACCATTTGATATGAAATGTTTAGTTTAAAGTTAACAGATTGTTTTATGTATCTGTTGGATCTATCTGCCAGGTCCCTATTGACTTGCTATATACTTGCTAATCTTAAATATCCAGCAGATGGCGACATAAGTCTTTTTTTAACATCCATGCTATGTGATGGCATGCAAGGACATCACTTTGTTGTGGAAGTGGTGAGACATAAGGGGTCAGAATATTTTGTATATTTTCCAACATAAACACTGTTAGGGAATGTAATGGGGGGTCAGTTAGAGGTCAGAGTAGAAGATTATTACGAAGATTCGGGAAAAAAACTAAATTGGGTTAAAATTATTGTAATGTTTCTGATCAGCACATGCATGATTTTTGGTCATTTTATCAAAAGTTAGCCAGGGAGATTATTTATTTTTAGTTGATGACAATGCACATTTATTATATTTTAACATTGTTTAGGCTTTTATATTTATCTATATACACACTTATATTAAAAACAAAAAATATATTTCTAAACAGCTCTTAAAGCTTTAATCAAATACGAAATGTGATTTATAAATAAATGTTCTCAACAAATTGAAAATCAGTCACTTTATCAAAAATATCAATCAATTAAATCACCGAGCCTACAGTGAACTGCATGTGAGTAGTTGGTGATGACCGGATGTATAGTGGTAGTCGACCAAGCGATATTTTATTTTGAAAGTGTCGACCGGAAGTGTTGACATTACTTGCTGAGAGCTTGATGCTGATTAAGTGAACGCTGCAGTTCACAGAAGAAAGCTGCTCAGTGAGCGGAGATAGTGGATGTTTTTACCTGACAGGACGCTGTTAATATAATGGACTGAGAGAGAGGCTGTGCTCGGAACAACACTCAGCAGCTCTTCTTCTTCTCCAGTTAAAGAACGATTTGTGTGTGAGGAGAGGAGCCAGAACACCGCAGCAAACATGTAAGTTACCTTGATTTAAATGTTTACGTGCTCATACATAACTAGCTATTACGCCACAATGTTTATCTGCTCTGGGTCAGTCGGAGTTTACCTCCTATTCCTGGTTGGGGGGCTTAGCTCTTACGTTAGCCCGGGACATCTTCAGTGTTTGTGCCGCTGCAGTCCGTCCCGGGCTCTGCTGTGCTGGATATGGAGGCAGAACCGTGCCAAACCCCGTTCACAAATCTCTTCATTCTGCACCACGTGAGAGCTGTAGTCACAGTGTAGAGCTGTCTATAAAATGTCACCTGGTCAGTTTGCTTGGTGAAGGACATTCAGCAACGTTTTTACAACCAAACAGGCAATAACAGTGAGTGTTTGGGTCGCCCATACATGCACGTTTGCATAGAAACAGGTTTCAATTATGTATGCTGAAAATACCTCAAGTTATCATAAGGTATCACATAAATGTGTCTCATGATTGGCGTATATGTCAAATTGGAATTGTAAAAGTGTGTTTGTGCCTTTTTGTTTATGAGAGAGTGCTTGCTCTAAACTGGGAAGTGGGTAAAGCTTTACATGACAGATTGTGTGTGTTTGTTTGTGAATTATGTCATTTTTAGTTTTTAACATTTATTATAATAGCTTATATTGATTATATATTTTTTTAAATAAATCCGAATGTGAGATTGCTTTTACAACTTAAAAAAAAAGGATAAATCCAAGGCTTCTTCTTCACTCACAAAAGCCTTGCATTGAATTTCATATTCTAAGTAGCAACAACAAACCAAACATCTATCATTGTAATCAATATGAAAATTAATTCATTTTGTCCATCTAAACAAGTGGTCTGTCTTCTTACCAATATGTCCCTGTCTGAAGCAAACTTGTACTATTGTTAAGGCCGACTCAAAACACGTATGTCCTTCATCTTCAAGTTAATTTAGTCTAAAGCAAGTAATAAGACACAAGTCAACATTAATTTCTGACAATAAACAAGAATTTATTGAACCTCAACAAATTTACATTAAATGATCAACAGTATTTCAAGTATTTGTCCATCCTTGAGGCTACTGTAAAGAATGAAACCTGAAGTCTGACCTGGCAGGACTAGTTAGGGCTATTTGTTACATTTCTTACACTTTAGAGTTGCCTTTGGGGTGTTCTATGTGCAGTTTAAATTCAGTAAATTCACAGACTCATTAAGTCACAACTACAGTCACTGGTGGCCTGTTTAACTTGATGATGCCGCTTATTTCCTTTTCAAATAAATGTAAACAAAAAGTTGTTTCATTGATTTCAAGAGTTTGTGATGAATTGCCGTTACAAGATGCAATAGCCCAAAGTGATTTGTGGTAATAAAGTGGTGCAGGAATAAGTTAGCATTTTAGCACTTCCGGTTACCTCGTCTTGAAGTCAATGGTTTCTTGAGCGTGTATTTGGTTAAATGCCTGAAATAAGGTCTGCAGTTAACACAATCTTAAGAGTTTTTCATGTTATATTTTTTTAAATAAAGTATGTCAGTAAACACAACTCCACAGTGGCAAAGCCCCGGGGGTGGATGAGATCCGCCCAGAAATGCTGAAGGCTCTGGGTGTTGAGGGACTGTCATGGTTGACACGTCTCATCAACGTTGCGTGGAAGTCGGAAACAGTACCGAAGGAATGGCAGACCGGGGTGGTGGTTCCCCTTTTCAAAAAGAGGGGTCAGAGGGTGTGTGCCAATTACAGAGGCATCACACTACTCAGCCTCCCCGGGAAAGTTTACTGTAAGGCAGTGTTTCTCAAACTTTTTCATACCAAGGACCACTTAACCAATAAAAAAACACTCGCGGATCACCTAACTCCACAAATATCCCAAAACACATCGTTTTTCTAGAACAGATTATAAATCGCCTGAAAATGGTACAAACAAGTGGCAACATGTGTGACGAAGGTGTTGCCCTGGGCTTTATCATGCAATAGAAACGTAAGCTCGTTTCATTGCGGAGATATTCCCGCGAGAGTGCGGAAAACTTAAATGTATTTATTTATTTCAAATGTGAAATGTTACCAATATACTCACGGACCACTAGGGGGCGCTCACGGACCACCAGTGGTCCGCGGACCACAATTTGAGAAGCACTGCTCAAAGGTACTCGAAAGGAGGGTCAGGCCGATTGTCGAACCTCAGATTGAGGAGGAACAATGCGGATTCCATCCTGGTCGTGGAACGACGGATCAGCTTTTTACTCTCGCAAGGATCCTGGAGGGGGCCTGGGAGTACGCTTATCTGGTCTACATGTGTTTTGTAGACTTGGAGAAGGCGTATTACCGAGTTCCCAGTTACTGTGGGAGGTGCTGCGGGAGTATGGGGTGAGGGGGTCTCTACTCAGGGCCATCCAATCTCTGTACTCCCAAAGCGAGAGCTGTGTCCGGGTCCTCGGCAGTAAGTCGGACTCATTTCCGGTGAAGGTTGGCCTCCGCCAGGGCTGCGCTTTGTCACCAATCCTGTTTGTAATATACATGGATCAGATTTCGAGGCGTAGTCGTGGGGGAGGGGGTCTGCAGTTCGGTGGACTAAGGATTGCACCACTGCTTTTTGCAGATGATGTGGTTCTAATGGCTTCATCGGTCTGCGACCTTCAGCACTCACTGGATCGGTTCGCAACCGAGTGTGAAGCGGCTGGGATGAGGATCAGCACCTCCAAATCTGAGGTCATGGTTCTCAGCAGGAAACCGATGGACTGTCTACTCCAAGTAGGGAATGAGTCCTTACCCCAAGTGAAGGAGTTCAAGTATCTCGGGGTCTTGTTCTTGAGTGAGGGAACAATGGAGCGTGAGATGGGCCGGAGAATCCGAGCAGCGGGAGCGGTACAGCAGTCGCTTTACCGCACCGTTGTGACGAAAAGGGAGCTGAGCCAGAAGGCAAAGCTCTCTGTCTTCCGGGCCATTTTCGTTCCTATCCTCACCTATGGTCATGAAGGATGGGTCATGACCGAAAGAACGAGATCGCGGATACAAGCGGCCGAGATGGGTTTTCTCCGCAGGGTGGCTGGTGTCTCCCTTAGGGATAAGGTGAGAAGTTCAGTCATCCGGGAGGGACTCGGAGTTGAACCGCTGCTCCTTCGCGTCGAAAGGAGCCAGTTGAGGTGGTTCGGGCACCTAGTTAGGATGCCACCCTAGGGAGGTGTTCCAGGCACGTCCAGCTGGGAAGAGACCAAGGAGTAGACCTAGGACCAGGTGGAGGGATTATATCTCTTTGCTGGCTTGGGAGCGCCTTGGGATCCCCCAGTCAGAGCTGGTTGATGTGGCCAGGGAAAAGAAAGTTTGGGGCTTTCTGCTGGAACTGCTACCCCCGCGACCCGACCACGGATAAGCGGGAGAAGATGGATGGATGGATGGATGGATGGATGGATGGATGGATGGATGGATGGATGGATGTCAGTAAACACCTCACTGGTGAATGTCTGAAGCTTCTGATTGTCACAAAAACAGCGGATGCTAACAAGTGGCTAAATGAGGCTACTAAAGCTCACCACGGCAAACATTAGCCTCCTTTAACTTAGTGGTGGTGAAGTAATTTGACTGACAGCATTCTTGGCATAGCTTTGAAATTCAGCGCATAGTGTTGTATTTCTCTGCCTTTACTGTGATGCCCCATATTGTACTCCAAATGTTGCTGTAATCAGGGTTCGTACGGGTGCTTGAAATCCTTGAAAATGCTTGAAATTTGACGTGGTGTTTTCAAGGTTGGGAAAGTGCTTGAATTTTGGGAATGGTGCTTGAAATTGAGATAAAGTGCTTGAAAATGTAAATGCTTTACTTTTACAATAAATGTCTGTCTGACTGAATAGTTCGCTTTTTAGATTAAAAGAAAATAATTGCTTCGCTTCTACATAAAACAGCTCCGCTGCGACCTTCCCGCGCTATGCGCGCGACCTGCAAGTGTTTGTGTTACGTGTGACCTGGGCATTCTGATGAGAGTGATAGATGACTGTGTGCCAGGAGGTTGCCGTTTCAACGAGCATTGGCTAGCAGAAGACAAATAAATACAAGCCATGGCTAAGACGAGGGTCAAGCCCACGAGTAGCCTCCTGCAAAGTTTGCAAACATAACGATGCAAGAGTCTGCGCTGACGAGCCACATGAAAGGTACGCCGTAGTAGAGCATTTTAGATTAGGCTAACGTTGCATGTTACGTTTGTTTAAGCTAACGTTAGCGAGCTGAATAGCGAACTCGATTGAGGGATAATAATAATTGCAGGGGATAAACGAGCCGGTTTTTAGTTTTTTTGCGGAGGGATCTAGATCGGCTTGAAGGCACATTATGCAATGTGCACATTATCCCGCTTATTACACGGCCACATTCTCAACAAAGTAACGACATGACTCCCAATATTAATTTAAATGCTTTTATGGATTTAGAAAATGATTTTATTGATTTAAGTCCGTTGTTACCCTTTGAACTAACGTAGCAACGGCAGGAACTGCTTCGATAGTGTTTTTGAGGAGCTTTTTGATTACAGATTTGAAAACATCGTTGCTTGCTTTAAAAGTAGCACAATTCATGATGTCAAACCTTGGAAAGTATCTAGATATCCCTGCCCTAATGACTAAGTAACTGGCAACTGAATATGTGTCGCCGTTTGATGTCTATGTCTGGACCGCTGCGTAAAAAGGAGGGTTTCTGCCCCATTACTTCTCTTCTTACTTCTATAAGAATAAAACACGGAGGACGGAGATCTCTTTTGCTCCCCCTCTTCTGACAGCCCAGCAGCTGATCTCAGAGCATGCTCCCCTCTCCTGCAGGGGGGCGTGGTCAGCTGCAGCTCACAGAATCAGCCCCCTGCAAAAACAGCGCTGGAAAGAGCAAATAGAGCTAAATGAGGCATGGCTAAAATGCAGGATCTTTTTGGTCTATATAGTCTTCTATTTTTTTTTTATATAAAAAAACTATATTTATATACTTTATAGGTCGATATAGTAGCCCCTTTTCTTTTAAATAGTTTTTATAGGTGTTGCTATTTGTTTTGTGTAGCGTGGTTCTACAAGCAAGTCAATGCATTCATTGGGTGGTATCAGAGAGTTACACGGGTCTGTAAATGCAATGAAAACAATTGGCCACAGCAAATCATTTATATTAAACATGTAATTTTTACTTTTGAATACTTCAGTACAAAGGATGTATTGAATAATTTAAGTGATATATGTGTATACATATAAATCATTAGTCAAAACAGGGCTACATTTGATTTAATTAAAAGGTATAATATGTGGTAAACTGAAGAGCCGTTTGGGAGCCGAAAGTGCCGGCTCTTCTTGGTGAGGCGAGCCAAATGATCCGGCTCACCAAGAAGAGCCGGAATTCCCATCACTAGTGTTCAGAGGATGAAGCACTCACGGCATTTCGTGTTATAGTCACGAAATATAATCTATTGATTCGACACAGAGCGATTTTGAAAGCAATGTATTTCTACTGGTAGTATGTTTCGTACCTAAACCAAATGTAACTTGCTCTATCGAAATCAGTCACATTGACCCGAAGACACATTTTCGTTTGTATTACTGGTCTGGGGGAAGCTCGCGAGTGTGTGTGTGTATTTTTGCGTTTGTGTACCGGGGAAACACTCATAAGAAACACCGGCTGTTGTTATGCTTGCTGTGATGTTACATTAGTCCGTTCTCTGCTTGTAATTATGCCATTACAAGCTTCAACGTTGTATTTATCATCTGAATTTGCCGAAACAAGTTTAATATTCTGAAAGCCAATACTTTGTTTATTTGATAACAGATGAAAACAAACTGTCTTTTATATAAAATTGAAGTATTACTACATTTTGCTTTAATCCCATGTAATTGTAGAATGAACACAGTCTTCCTTTGAAGATGTATAAGTCAGGTGTCTTGAGTAGTCAAAATTACCTTGTGGATTTACTCCAGGTGGAACTAAAGTCTGATTTAACACTTGGTTATATTTCACATCATTCATCCACATCTGTAAAGTAACTGAAGGTATTTAATACATGTAGTGGAGGAAAAGTACACCATTTACCTCTGACTTATGTTCACTTCCAACATAAAAGTACCTCAAAAATAGTAATCAATAATGTATTGAAAAGTTATTTGGCTGATTGTTTTATATTGGCTCAGACAGGTTATATGGGATGCCCAGTCTACGTACAGGTCACTCCTTTTGAAATATTAAACTTAGTTTTCTTTTCTTTAATTTTTCATCCTCGTGTAGAATGCTATCACGAAACACACATTTGGTTGTTTATAGCATAAAGAACATCTGATTTAATGTGAGGTAGGGAAATAATCATTTGAGTATGTGTATATAAATGTAATTTACAACAGCTGTAAGCTGCTTGAAAAGCTGGAAAATGCACCTTGAAAATGCTTGAAAAGTGCTTGAATTTGACTTTGGAAAAGGTGTAAGAACCCTGTGTAATAGGTGACAAAATCTGTCTCAGGCTGACTGTGGGAATGTTCCTGTGATACCACATACATGCGCTCTGTGTTGCTTTCCCAGAGCCAAGTGAACAGTAAGTCCATTGTGCCATGCAGGGCTCTCAGCCATAATTCAGCTAATAATCAGGTCTGAGCTAACTAGCTGCATGAAACAGATCCAGAGCAGAGGGCAGACACTGTTCTCACTCACCTGATTTCATTCAACATGTATTGTATTGTTCCATGAAGCAAAATGTAAAATCATGGATTGCTGTGCTCATGTTCAACCTTTTTTCTGCTTATAGTTAGACATGCTTAGTGCATATTACATGTTCAGGTGTTTTTAAAAAAAAATGTTTAGCTCTATTGCAATAAAAATGTTAGACAAGCTGACATATCCATGCGTCTTGTCATCGTTGTACTCTGCTTGAAGGTACATTGCTAGCATACTTGTTCAACCCCACAGCTAGTGATTCAGTGAGAGGATGAACTCAGAATGCAGCAGTCCTTGATTTGAAGTTCCAAATTCACAGTTCCTTTTTGGTACAGAAAATGATTGCAACAAAAAGTGAGGATAAATAGTACACATCCCAATACAAAAAAAAGTCAATAGCACCTCCGAAACCGAATCAAGCTAACACTTTTATCCAAAGTGATCTACAATAAGTGCAATAAATGAAGATACAAACTCAGAACAGCAAGAAACATGCAGGTACATAGCTTCATCCAATCGTTGTTAGCGCTTAAGTACTATTTGTTGTTGTGTTTATTGGTCAACATGCAGTGGAAACAGGTGGATTTTCAGCATGCGATAGAGGACGTGTAGACTTGTTTTGTCCTGATATCAATATGGAGTTGGATCCACCCTTTCTTAAGCCAGGATACCAATCAATTAACATATCTATAACTAAGCCAAGTCAAACTGTTTCCCGAAAAGCAGACTCCTCTTTCTATTGAAGTCGTTCATGAAGCCTTAGATCCTAAAAAACCGGCTGGTCCGGACAATGTAGAACCTTTCTTTTTAAAGATAGCTGCAGATTTTATTGCACCACCTCTTACTTCTTTCCAAAAAATATGGAAGTCAGCTTATGTCCTGCCTTTACTAAAAGGTGGGCATGCTACTTTATTAAATAATTATAGGCCCATCTCTAATGGCGCGTTTCCACTGCAGCGGGTAGCTCGCTTTAAGCGTGTTTTTGGTTGCGTTTCCACTTGGCCTAGTTTTGGCCCGGGGCTACTTTTTCACCTTTTTTCTGGCCCAACTAAAATCGTGGTTCTAGGGCCAGGAACAACCTGGCTGAGTCGGGCTGAGTATGCTAAACTAGAGAGAGAATCGCTGGCAAGGGAGCTACAACTACAACAAGATGAACATATTTGACCGTGATTTAATTGCAATACACGTTTCAAAATGATGCCGAAGTAACAACATACTGATACCGGTTAGTAAAAACCATGAATTAATGCTTTGACAAGTCTGCAGACAGACAGCAGGCGAAAAAGCCTTTTAAAATGCGTGTTTTCTAAATGTAGCTTGGCTAAGCTAATGTTATATATGCTCCGACCGTCCACACTCACAACAACGGCCTATACAGACATAAATAAACCAGCGACTGTATTCGCCATAACACAGGCAGTCTGTGGTTTGTACTTGTTTAACTTTTGTCTAGTTTCTGAACAGATATGAGGAGCTGTGAGCTCTCAGTGCTAAGAGCTAACGGCTGTGTTGTTTTTCTGGGGCTCTCATTGAAGATGACGTCACGGCTCCGCCTACACTGCGTTACTATAGTAACTGCCCCAGTTCCTAAACTGTAATGGAAGCGCAGCATTAAAGTGAGCCGGGCCTAATAAGGCCTAACCAAACCGAGCGAGGCCGAGCGAGGCCTGCAGTAGAAACGCGCCATAAATGGTCAGTTCTGGCCAAGGTCTTGAAAGCCTAGTGAGTGAGTAGGTAAAGGTGTTTTTAAGTAACAATGACCTACTATGTAAACATCAGTCAGGTTTCAGAAAGCAACATAGCACCATCACTGCGACAATGAAAGTGGTGAATGATATTGCTAATATCTTAGACAAAAAGCAGAGTTGTGCAGCTCTGTTTATTGATCTTTCCAAAGCTTTCAATACCGTCGATCATCAAATCTTGAAGCAGAGGCTGGCCAGTATTGGCATATCCAGCCATGCAGTGGGGTGGTTTGTGAACTACCTCTCTGAAAGGTCCCAATGTGTTCATTTTGATGGGCTCACTTCTGAGTGGTTAAACATTACAAATGGTGTACCACAAGGTTCTGTTTTAGGTCCACTTTTATTCTCCATCTATATCAACAGTTTAAGTCAAAATGTGGATGAAGCAACTTTATATTTTTATGCTGATGATACCGTGATGTATTGTGCAGGTCCCTCCATTAAGGAGGCTGTTGTTAAATTACAGACTGTTTTTAATATTATTCATACGCAGCTCTCTGAGCTTAAGCTTCTTTTAAATGTGGATAACACTAAGGTAATGCTATTTTTAAAAGCCAAAAAGACACCGGACACCACTTTGGATATTGTTACTACGCAAGAAAAAATACTTGAAGTTGTTGCCGGTTATAAATACCTTGGTATCTGGCTTGATGATTGTCTCTCTTTTAAACTTCAGGTCAATAATCTGCCTAGAAAGCTAAGGGTGAAGCTAGGTTTCTTTTTCAGAAACAAGTCCTGTTTCTCGCTTGAGGCCAGCAAAATGCTAGTCTCTGTGACCTTTTTACCTGTGCTGGACTATGGTGATTTGATATATATGAATGCACCTTCCCATTACCTGATCAAGTTAGATGCCGCCTATCACAGTGCGCTGAGATATGTTACAAACTGTAAAGCACTTACTCGTCACTGTACCCTGTATGCCTGGGCAAGTCTGCCATCACTTACTGTTCGGAGACTCAGTCATTGGTACATGTTTATATTAGGGCTGTCAAGTTAACGCGTTAATAACTGGAACCTCTCATACAATAAATTGTGTGTGTGTGTGTGTGTGTGTGTGTGTGTGTGTGTGTGTGTGTGTGTGTGTGTGTGTGTGTGTGTGTGTGTGTGTGTGTGTGTGTGTGTGTGTGTGTGTGTGTGTGTGTGTGTGTGTGTGTGTGTGTGTGTGTGGTGTGTGTGTGTGTGTGTGTGTGTGTGTGTGTGTGTGTGTGTGTGTGTGTGTGTGTGAGAGATGGATCGTTGGAGCTATGTGCAACTCAAGGCATATGCTCGAACGGGAGCTGTCTGGACGCTGCAATCATGTTGCGCGCACTACCCGTGCTGAGTGTGCTGACTTTTCGTACAATGTCCCACTGTCTGGCTTCCTGCATAAAGTCAAGTGCTCGGTGCAGTTGTCGACGAAATGTCGCTCCTCTGTTTTCATTTAAACAGCTCCTTATATCCGTTAGCGCAGCTAGCTAGCACCAGATGCTAACAACAACAACAACAACAACAATACACGTAAGGTCTCTCTCTCGCGCCACACATACACACCCTCCCGGTCCTCCCGATGGCCAGTCGGTGCCTGCCAGTGAGCGTTATTAACGCGTTAACTTGACAGCCCTAATTTGATGTCTTATAATTAAATGTGAAAATATCATATGCTTGTTTTAACCACAGATCCTATTTCAGGCATCTAACAAAAAACAAGTAAAGATTTTGCTTTCAAGACGTAGCTTCAGTAACTTTGTTTGCAATACTAGAATATATTTTAGAAGAGACTGCCAGTAATTCCACTGATTCCCATGTGTTGCTCTTCTGACTGGAAACTTGTCAGCTTCAATTTGAGTGCGACTTCATTTTTATAAAACTTAATCCGCACACAGCAAGTGACAGAGTAAAGCAGTTCTGATGCCCAAAAAGCAACCTGACATGATTAACCCAGTGTTAATTCAGTTTTTTTGGACAGTAGACCCCTGTCCCTCTCTCTTACACATATACATACACACAGGGCTGACCCCTGGCCAACTTGGGGCCCCAAGCGACATTTTGAGATGAGGCCCCCCCCACCAACCGACTGGAGTGAAAACTTTTTTTTTGGAAACATAGTTGGCTAATTTGCAAATATAATTCCTGTTTATTATTATTATTATTATTATTATCAACACAGTTACTTTTTTATACAGTGAGGTAAATGGTAAATGTGCGTATGTGTTTACAGGTGAATACGTCTGCATTTCCTGCCAAATACTAGCCTCAGAAAGATTAAAATATAATTAATGCAAATAAACTACTCCTACTAATAATAATAATAATCATAATCATAATCAATTCAATAATATAGATACTGTATTATTTTATTATAATATAGTTGTAATATAGTCAAGACAAAACATGCTTATGACATGCTCAAAAACTGATATTTCTTAAATCTGTATTCAAATGTAGTTCCCTCTGTCAGCAATGTATCAACAACTACACACACATTTCTATCAGTATTTCTCTGTGTTGTGGTTGACATGATGATGACTGTTAGGAGTTAAGGGGAGAGGCTGAGCATCACCATGAAATGTGCAAATTGACATACAATTGAATAAAAGGGGAAAAAATGCTCCATGTTTTTTAGGCTGTATACTTTAACTGTTATGTAAGCCAACTAGACAGACAGTGTATCACTCTTCCTCCTGTACATTAGCAGATAAAAGGCATAACATACTTGAATGAATGTTAAATAAAGAATGCTGGAAATAACTGCATCTCCATTAGCCTATATGCTATGCAGGGACTGCCTTCTTCATGTCGTGAATTGCAGCTGATGTTTTAATATGGCAATTGGCAAAAGTTTGACATTTGACTAATAAAACATTCACAAGTTGTACATTTGACTCATACAATAACCCACCTTCGAGTGATGCTCTAGTTTCTTCATGTTTTATTTTTTTCCCTCTTGCTTGCGCCAGACTGAAACTGTCTTTTCACCGACATCTCTTCACCTGCACTAGTGGCCGTATCAAAGCCGTGATTGGTCATATGTTGATTCATTGCAACGGTGTCGGGTTACAGACGTGCTCCCCTTGTCACCTCTCACTCTCGCGTGTCAGCAGGGGGTGCACGGAGAACTGTGCACAGCAGCTGAGGCCCACTGGGCAAGGCGGGGCCCCATGCAGCCTGCGTGATTGGCCTGTAGGGAGGGGCGGCCCTGTATATACACACACATGTACACATACACAAACACACACACACACACACACACACACACACACTAGGGATGCTCCGATCGGTGCTCTCTATAAAGGCCGATCAGGAGAGCCGATCACATGACGTAAAATACATGACACTTTTCTCTGTGCGCGGAAAACAAGCTCGCCAAAATGGCTTCACCGGTCTGGCAGTATTTTAAGGTGTCTGAAAAAGACAATAAAATAGCGGTATGCAACATGTGTGAAGCAGAAATCCTGCAGCTCCGCCCGCTGTGACGGACCGCTGAGCGGAGCAAAACACAAACTAAGAGTTAGACCTAGCTAGGGATGGGTATCGAGAACCGGTACTAAGTCAGTACCAATACCTGATTGGACGGTATTGGTATACCTTTAAGCCGCTGGACAAACGGTGCTGCTGAGTACCACTCTGATTGGCCACTGTGAATGTCACTCGTCATCTCTCCTAACAGTGCTCTTATTATTGTGAGACTCCCAGGGGGCAGACCATAGGGGCAGACGCAACATCTTGCTAGAAACAGCGTCTCGAGGCTTCTTAATCTGGGTCCTTTTTTTTTTCACGACACTGTGTCTCAGGGGATCTTAATATTTAAGAACCTATTAATGTGTTATACCAGATTAACAGGAATAATCTCAGCTAACTGACGATACACATTTTTTTACCAAAACAAAACACAAGTCTCATAAGAAGCATCTAAATGACCCCTGAGCGAAAAATGCTAACCTATTACTGCACCGATAATCACTCCTAGCTCCCTTATTACTTATCCTAGGTGCACATCCAACACTAGCATGCGCAGAGACGATACCTTTTTTTTTAACATGAGTGTGTGCGGGACGATTTCCCTTGGATTCTATTGACTCTAACGGTCCAGCGCCATATAGATAGAAGAGTTACAACATCTCCGTTCACTCCAATGGACCAGTTTTTTTTACAGCAATGGCGGATCGTGGAGCTCTCAATAGTTCCCCGGAAGTTAGCTTGCCGCTGACTTGCGGGGCTATCTGCGGCTAGCAGCACAGTAGAGTTGCAGCATACCGTTCGTGTTGGACTTTGAAAGGTAAGAAGACGTACATATAGATGTATATTGCGGATATTATCAGCACATCTGAGTCAAATTAACATGTGTATTAAAGGATGTTAGTGGATTCCGTGAAGATTATCCCTAAATCAGTAGATTTAGGGAACGTTTACAGATAACAGATTAGGCTAGGATTCCGGATAACGTTAGCAACACACGTTAACCACGAACAGCCTATTAATCCGTTCTCTTAATTTTATTTCAACCCAACGTTGTGGAAATAGAGAAAAGGGGCTTCTTAACGTGCTTTTATCCGGGGTGGAGGGAGTTACATATTAGTTAAATATAACATTGGGGCGTGTGATTGTAGTGGGTGGAGGTGGTGAAATGAGGATATCCATTTTGGAGTTCAAGCTAGTATAATATAGTTCACGTTACACAATAATAAGGAAGAGAGCTATTGTTGTGATACATCGCTATTGATATGGATTTAGAGTGGATATTTGAGACTTCCAAACAGTAAACAAAAACGTAATTTATGGGTGAGTGTTTTTAGCAGAGCCATCTAATGTCCTTGTGATTCTGTTGATTATTACCTGTCTGTATTATGTTGCAGCTCAGCTGATTTTGGATTGATGGCAAAGGGAGAGGGACTTAAGTGAGAGTGAAAACACAAGGTAAGTTTAAAATAGGTCAGCAATCTCCCATCCTATAGGTTGCTAGATGTATCTAACCCTTTCTCCTGTCTCCCTCTTTCAGCACAAGAACCCCAGGGGGATTCAATGGAGCCTGAAGACCTGCAATGAGACCCTCACCCTGCGCCTGAGTCTCAACTCCCAGAGTTTTGCAAGCCTCTCCCTGTTCCTTATTTTGATTAAACAGACGTTATGATTACCTCACATATGTTGTTGTTGCTGTTGTTGTCTTTTGTGATAGTTAAATTGCTCCTGCTGACTTGAGCCAGCCATTCTTTCTTCCTCTCTGTGTCAGTGGGGAAACTTTACATGTGTACTCCTTTCTCTGAGCGATTGGAGCATCCCCCGGCAGCACAGCAAACCATGGGGGAGACTATATGCCAGGACAACACAGAGGAAAAGGCACAGACAAACTGCATGATATGCTATTCAATGTTTATTGAATTCCATTTATTTACAATGGATGTTCCTAAAACAACACATTTAACATCATCCTCATCATGCTGCTGCTAGTCCTTTGATAGTCACCTGTCGGTCTCCTGTCCTTTCTGAAAGTCATAAAGATGACATTAGTCATTTAGATTACTTATGTCCTCAATTACCATGGGATTACTGAAACCACCATGAATTAAAGAAATGGTAGAAATGTATCTAATCAGAATTTTGAAACCTTCCTTCCCTCCCTCTAAATATATCAATAAACATTAGGATGTGATGCTCCTGACTACCATACAAGTTTAAGAAGATAATATTTGTTTTAAAGAATTCAAAGCAATAAACAACAGGCTCTTTAACCAAGGCAACGTTAGCCTAACATGTATATGTTAACAGGTAAGATAGCTGTTCACACTGTATATTTTTCTACTTTTTGTAATGCTATTTTATTTGTATTTAAGATGTTTACATTTTCGATTGTTTAATTATAGTCTTTTAACTGTCTAATGTACAATGCCTTGTCTTTTGCTGCTGCAGCGTAAACATTTCCCCAATTGGTATCAATAAAGTACTTCTTATTTTATCTTAATCCTCAAATATTAGCAAATGTTACTTTAAAAAAACTAAAAAACATTGATGTGACTACATACACATATCTATATGTTGTATAAATATTGCAAATCAAAACCTTTATTGACCACTAATTACCAAAAATTGCATTTCTATCCTGGTATTAATGCATTGAAATCGTGATTCAAATGAACCGCCACGAACTTCCGGAGAACTATTGAGTCTCCTTGAACCACGTGACGATCAAGCATTTTGGACTTCCGTTGTCGCAACTCTTCTATCTATATGGCGCTGTAGTGGTCAGAAAGAGATGTCACATGTCAAAATCGAACAAGGGGGGCCAGAGATATGGAAAATTCACCCAAATGGCCCCAGAAGAGGTTTTTTTTGCTAAATCTGTCTAAAAAAGTCAAATATAACTTGTTTTGCATCAATCTTGATACAGGGTACTTATTATATGTTGTACTTTGGATTCCTAAAGCTTTTAGTCTACTAACCCATCATCCAAGGTTAGTTTTCACTATAAATACAACATATTTTTTGGACGGACACTATAATTTACAGTTTTTTACCATGTTCAATCTGAATTTTCTTTAAAATAAAAAACATCTATATTGATTCTGACTTTTCTACATCCAACTCACAGGTTTATCATTACTTTGAGAAAAAAGATTATTAATTTAACCCTTTTAGAAGGGAAGATATGGTATTTGTTCAGGGAATGTCATTTTCGAGCCTGAGACCTGAAAAACAGGCTCGGGGTTTAACAGGTTAAAGTGCACCTATCATGCTATTTTTAGGCAATAGCATAGGTCTCAGATATATAAAAAACATGTCTATGAAGTGTTTTGCTCAAAATACCAAACAGATCACCCATTCTAGCCATGCCTCATATCCCTCTATTTCACTTCCTGTTTCAAAAGTGCTGATTTGAGGTATAAAGCTTTAAAAAAAAAAAAAGAATTGATAAAAAAAGGGAGGGGGTTGAGCTCATGTGGGAGATTCTACCGGCAAATATTGTGGTGATGAAACGCCATATCATGGATGATCAAGGATTATTTCTGAAACAGTATGGAACTCAAAGGCTTTTTCTCTTACCGGTTATATCACAAGGTGAGTTCCTTTTTATTTCCTGCTTATTCACACACGCTCTGTGCAGTACAGGTTAGCTCCGAGTGTTAGCGATGCTAATGTAAACATGCACCGACCATATTACGTCCAAAACAGTCAGGCATTGTTTCTGATAGGGCAGGGGGTGTAAAGCCAGCCTACATTTCCGATATTACGTCATATCGGACGCAAATCTGGATCAGCTCCGTTGTAGCCCCGTTTTTAGAGATTTGGGTACGTAGGAGAAGAGAGAGGGTTTTATTTTCTGACGCTTCGTGAGTTCCCTGACACACCGGGGACACATATTTATGTATAAAAGACATCAAAAAGTGCATTTTGCATGATAGGTCCCCTTTAACATCCGTATTAATGATGCATACCCACTTAACGGGAATAAACTCAGCTAACAGACGATATTAACCATTTTATCTACACGGAACAGAACAGAAGTCTAACACCAAGAGTCTAAATCAACACTTAGCAAAACGGGCTAACGGGACTAACGACTACTTTAGCACATAACTGGCAAATGCGATATTTTCTACGTCATTTTATCTGTACAAACAACATATCACACAAAAGCTGAGATTCCACAGACTCCATTGGTATAAGTCTCATCACTGTACGACTAAAACTCACTGAACTAGCAGCCAGGAAAGAGCAAGAAAACAACTTCACTTTACGTAGCCATGATGATAAGTCTTACCTTTGCTGTTTTGTGATCAAAAGTTGTGTTCAAGGGCAAAACGGTTAATCCAATGTCTCTGTATTACTTTAAAATGATTACTGATAATCCATCATTACAATTATAAATAATAAACGGATTATAATGGTTAGTCAACCGGAGCTTCCGGTTTAGGAGGTGCACACGCAGCTGAATAATAGTCATGTTTACATGGATTTATGAACTGCCCCTAATTAACGCCCCCTTTCCAGAGACACACTGTCAAAAACACACTCATACCTGCTTGGTATGACATTGAAAAAGTTACATTAAATAATAAATACAAATAAATTACAATAAAATGACTGTTGTTTAATCTTCACATCTTGTAATCATGTCTATAATTTTGAGCATCAAATTATTGAAAAATACCGGTATCGATAAGCGGTATCGGTATCGATAAAATCCTAACAATACCCATCCCTAGACCTAACACACTTAGCTATTTTTATCTACCTCTGGAACTAGCTAAATAAATATGTTTATTCTTCACTGAGACGGATATTTCTCATTTCTCCCGTCTTATTATCCAAAGTTAATGTAAACTTGAATAATGTGCTTCATTTGAATGTAATCATTATGTTGGTTGTTGTTTGTGGAAGTGCATCATGTATTGAAAAATGTATCTGAACTTTTCGATCCGTTACGATTATAAACTGAAGAAATATAAAAATGAGCCCCATTAACTGAGTTTTAAACATCACTTGGAAGATCCCCATAGCCCCCGCACCCACCCGATCAGCCGATACTGATTCCAGCGATCGGCCCCATACCCTATCGGAGCAACACACACACACACACACACACACACACACACACACACACACACACGTATACTTTGTGCTCACAGTCCTCATAATGTTTTTACTTTTGAGGATGTTTTAATTGATTGATTTAATATTTTCATTGAGCATTCACTATGAATGTACATACATTAGGTGGTAGATAACACAGAGAGAGATACTCCCTCAAACTGACAAAACGACAACTTTTACAAAATAAAATCAAAGCGTCCACAGATTACACACAGCGAGGCCAGACAACCAGGCAGGGACATGAAGACATGTATTTTTAAAATAGTGTGTTCCCAATATTTAAACTATATTACATTTTATGTTCTCAAAATGAATCATACGCACGCACTCTGTTTTCCTCTTTGTCCTTTTTTCCGTAAAAATATATTTCACTGTATCGTATAATGTTTTCAGCATACAGTACTTTGGCAATATTGCATGTGATCATGGTCATTTATAATTAGACAGCCAGACAGACAGACTAACCTCATACTGGTCTCCAGCACATAATCTAGCGAATCCAGCCAGCCCTGAAAGACAGACAGAAAGAGATGCAAATCCTTTAGGAAGTTTGAACTAAATGTAAGTATTTAGAAGCTGCTGAATTGGTTCGCATCAAAGGCAGCCATGCACTGAAAAAAGGAAATGTAACAACGTATATTTTAAGTAGCATCTACTTACAGTTAAGAAGTGTTTGTTACTAAAGGCACTTAAAGTGTACCTATCATGCTATATTTGAAAAATATATTGTAGGGCCATACCTATATATACGGAGCCCCTAAAGCAGGGGTGCCCAACCTTTTTTGAACCGAGAGCTACTTTTAAAGTTGCCAGTCTGCCGAGATCTACCAGTCCAAATAGAGAGGCGTAGCCATTACTGACAGCCTATTGCCAGGTAAATACACACTTCTACTTGTATACAACTGACCTTTGTACGATGAATACTTCATAAAATACTGCAGATTCTTTATCTTACCTCTTTCTAATCTACACACATACAAGTATTTAACTGAAGTTACACAACAGTGTTGTTGATACAGAGTTGAAGTTTATTCACACGTCACATACTACAGTGGGTAATGTTTTCAAGAAACATTGAACAGTGCTGCCACATATGACACAGGAAAAAAGAAAAGACACTGAACCCTTTCTTTGCCATTATATAAAAATAGTATAAAAGTATAAATTAGGCTTACTAATAAGACAACTCAGATCTGAAGCTACAGGAATCTGCTGCCAAAGTGCAATAAAAAAGACAAAATGAATAGAATCAAACCCTTTTTTTGTTGCATTTTAGTAGAGTATACAAAGAAATGCCTTTAAAATAGGATGCAAGCAACACTAGTTTCTTAACCTGAATTGATAATAGACTATAATCAATTTAAGTTTGCATTCTTATACCATTTTGTACAATAATTATAATGAATAAGCTTCAAACAAACTAAAACTTACAGCTGATTAATAACTGTATCTAACTTGAGTTTTTATTATATCAAAAACCTGTTGAAATGCTACTGTTATTTTTACTGTCCCCCAAAAGCGCGTCAGCAGCCTCCAGGAATGCTTCTTTCACAACTTTGCCGTCTTTGAAAGACTTCATGACACGATAAGATGCTATGGTAGCAGCCTTGCTCTTGTTGTTGGGCCTGGTGAAAATGAACTGCTGTGCATTTAGCTGTCCTTCCAGGCCCCTCCCCTTTTGGGAGCGTAGGGTAGAAATAGGAGGGAATTCCGTCTCGTGGCGTTTGTGCACTGTTTTGAAATGCCGCTCCTAAATGACCCTTCTTCGATAAAGCCACGCTCGTATTGCAGATGAGACAGATGGACTTTGAATTGGAATAGATAACAAAATAATCATCCTCCCACTCGGAGTGAAAATTATATATTTTGGGATTTTTTGCTTCTGCCATAATTGCGGTCTTGTGTGTGTGTGCGGACTGTCACTCCTGTTGACACGGACAACGTCAGCGAACTAGTGCACTGCCCACTGCCCACCAGCCACGCCCCGACACATGGGATCACGCCGGCCAATCACAGAGCTTTGATGCGTTCAAGTGCATTATTCTGGCACAGGAAGATTATGTTATAGGACATAATAAAACAGAATATTGTTGTTCTATAAAGTCAGGAAAACGAGTTCGTTTCTCGTGTGCACGAGAAACCAACCCGTTATCCTGACTTTATTTTTCAATCCACTTCCTATTAACCAGTGCGCCACGGAGGAAGTGGAGCACACAGTAGACCAACATTTCAATGCAGACTTTTATGTATACATTGTGAAATTACAGTTGAAAGGTATATTTTAATCTCGGACTTCCTTATGAGGACATTACGGTCCTGCTTGCACGTCGTCACGGTTACATTATCTCCGAACGGCATATTCCGTTCGTATTTTCAGGTAGCATTTTTGTAGCTCATCCAACCCATAAACAATGGCAGGGGAGGTGGACATATTCACGTTCCTGAAAAGCCGAAATATACCCGATAATATCGTCAATCAACTGAAAGATGACAAGGTAAGTTATTCTGCTGTTTACCTGTTGCATGCACTTACAGCTAAATGTAGCATTACACTGTTTTTAGCCTATAGGCCAATTTGTTAGCCTCATTTTGCTAACTTGCTAGTATGGTAACGTTGTTTACATGTCTCCTGCTTTCTCCAGATCGACATTAACGTCATAAATGTCATGACTGATGAGGAGTTGGGGCAATATATTGAGAGATATGGTGACCGACTTGCACTCCGAGCCTTTTGTCGGCAAAGAACGAAACAACAGTTAAGTCTGGACAACGAGCAACAGTTAAGTCATCTCTCATGGAGAAAATAAGAGACGGACTACAGCGGAAAAGGCAGAACCTGATGTCGGCCCTGGTGTTGGAAATAAACATGCTTCCAAAGACACACAGAGGGTGTAATTAGGATGGCTCAATTTTGAAAAAGGGAAATATTACCAGGTCCGTACAAGACATGGAGGTGGGACACGGCACATGTCAGTCCAGAATACAATGACCATGGAGGAGCTACTGGATATTGGCAAAGCCTTGTTTTTTCCAAATGGGAAGTCTGCCAAAGGACCGCTGAAAGACTTCAAGTTTGACGTTCGTGATTTTAGTCACTGCCCAGTACCCCTTGAAAACACAGTGCAACAGCTTTACGATCAAACCAAACTACGAATGCTGCACATCTACACCTGCTCCAAGGAAAAGGATAAAGAAGTTTCTGCTAAGGATGCCACAATAATGCTCTCTGACTCTGACACATCTTCGGACTTCGAGCCCACAGACCATAGGCCAATCAAGGTGTGCTATTTTTGTCTTTTTCCACTTTTGTATTCAGTCAAAAAAGTATTTTTGTGGAAGTCTTTAGACATAATTGTACTAAACAGGTGAAAATGTTTGTTTGGAATGTGAAACTTCAATTAAAGTACATACAAGTAATATATAGCATACAGATGTAGCGCTCCATTTCAGACGCCTACCCGTGCGGGTCCGTGATCGGCACGGGGTGGGCCCCTGCTGAAAAGGAAAACCCCCCCGCAGGACTTGAAACGCCCCCTTGATAAATACATTTAATTATAATGAAACCAGCTGCAATGGATAATGGATCCACCAGGGGGAGCCGTGAAAAGCTGCCACACTGGAACTCATGTGAAATAAACAGCTGATCTACAGGTATCTGATATAGCGGATATTTGTTAAGATCCATATGTCAGGGATAGGATCATATTCTGTGCTAAATAAGAGACATGTAATCATTTACTAAACATCCCCATGTTTTTATTTAACAAAATAATGTTTAATTCACGTTGGCGTAAGTACAAAACCATCGCTATGTTTGTAGATCAGGAAATGCATCCAGGCTCAAACAAACGATTTTCAATCATCATCCTCATGATCATTTAATGTATCACTAAATTTAATCCACGTGAGTTTACAACAACAAAAATAATCGCTTTGTTTTTATATCACATCCGACCGGAGGAAAATGCAGCACGGGTCTCACTACCGATCATCCTAATCCCACGGGCAAACAATAATATGTACAGTGTTAATAGTTTACTGTATTATTAGTGTCTAATATTACTGGGGATTTCGGAATGGTACTGGATTTTGATGTATTGTATCGGCTTCATATCGCAATATATTCCCGAAGTCTGAAATGCAAAAATGTCCCACATTAGGGCAATTCACCCTACATTTAATCATTCAAACAAAATCATATTTTGTTTTCTTTTTAACGAAATAAATGTGGTTTAATCCACATAATTTACTGTGTTAATTGTTTTCTGTAGTATTGTGCACATTACTTTTCGCTGCTTGTTGCACCCCTGGTTAGAAGCTAAACTGCATTTCGTTGTCTCAGTACCTGCAATATGTGCAATAACAATAAAGTTGAATCTAATCTTGAGCAAGAACAAATGTATTTAGGCTACTTAGTACATATCTGACATAAACGATTAAACACATTTGTGCATTCTTTAAACCGAGTCAAGCCGAGTCCGGAGGTAGCGGCACATTAAAGTGTGCACCAGATTGTTTAACTTGAAGGTGCCTGATGACATTTAATCATTCAAACAAAATCATATTTCGTTTATTTTTAACGAAATAAATGTGGTTTAATCCACATAATTTAGGCCTACTGTGTTAATTGTTTACTGTAGTATTGTTTAACTTGAAGGTGCCTGATGTGAACATTTCCAGAAGAACTCTAGCTTGAATGGCCTTTGTATGTATACAGTAGGCCTACAGTATAGCCAAACCATGTACACCTTCCTTTTTTCCCGTCCAAAGTTTGAATTGGATAAAGGTAATGGTTATCGATGGTGCTTTTATAGCCTATTGTATAATAACTGTGTGATTTATATTGCTTTTCAAATGCATATGGCCACCCATTTACACTGCTCTTCCCGTCAAGAATATGAATAGAACTTAGTTAGATCACTTTACATTTCTGCAAATTAATTTTTAATCACACACGTCTCCCCACTTCTCCCCGTCCCGAAAATGATAAATAAAATAAAAAGAGGAAACAATTTTCAAGTTCAGTTTTCAATGTTTTATTTAAAATAACTGACATAACAGACACCATACTGTAGGCCTATCTACTGCGGAAACCAGGACGAGCTATTTCGGGATCTGTTTTTCGGGGGCTCCTCAATCTCTCATTTACCCGGCTCCTGATCTTATGCCACTGGTCAATGTTCAGATTTGGGAACCAATTGGAAACATAGGACTCAATCTTTTTCAACCTCTTGTTACAAGCTGGCTCTGCTTGTAAAATAAGGACAACAGTTCCACACCGGAGTTGCCCAAAACAATCATTTATTTATCCAACACAGTGGTTACAACAACAATAAAACAGAACAGAGGAGCGGTGTCCTGCTGCACCGAGCAGGGCAGCTGAGAGAGAGCGAGAGCCTGTTCTGCAGCCCTCTTATATCCTGGAATCAAGTGCCACAGGTGGGTCCCATCACTGCTGATTACAACAAACACACAGGTTACAGCAGCACCACCTGGTGGACAACCACAGGGTTGTCACACTCTTGACGGGAAAAAAGGAAGGTGTAAATGGTTGAATGATGAATAAACAGTGAGGAGGGGTACAGTATGAATACACTAGATATACACAGCAGTCCAGCTTGTGAGCAGTATGAACACCAATGAGCGCTCAGCTCGAGATACCAGCGAGTTGAGAGAGAGAATGATATCTGCATTTTCTCTTTTGGTTTGATTAGGACACATCCTGGGGATTGTGTTTACAAACATTGACCAGACCGTTCACCAGCCCCCACCCCCCATGTTGCCTATGCTGTCCTGTGTTGCGAACTCTTTGTTTAAAACGAATTGGCCATCGGAATGTGTGGAGGAATTCTCCCAAGGGTCACATTCCACAGCTCCCCCCCCCCCCCCCCCACTCCTGTGATCTCCCATCCCCCAGTCTGTAGGTTTGTGTTTGCATATTTCTATGCCGTAATTCATACTGATCCTCTCACGCACATACATTTTCCTTACAGTATACATACATAGGCTATATGAGTCCGTGTATCTACGGACCATTTGTTTTTCTTTATTAAAAAAGTAAACGGAAGAGCGTCTGAGAGGCGTTTTTGCCCTTTTGCCTGTTACCTTACTGAATGGTCTAATGGTCAGTGGAGCGAGGGGGGAGGCCCGCGAAACTTGCGGAAGTGATTTCAAAACAAAAAGCACTCGTTTGCTTGCGACAAAGAAAACGGCCAAGACACACATTGAGTCCAGAAAATGAATGTTATTAAGGGCTGTAAATATAATAAGCCTGTGTCTAAAATTGACAACAGGCTTATTATATTTACAGCCCTTAAGATACACTTTTGTGTTTAACAGCTGACCACTACCATGACATACTTTGTTTTAGTAGATTTCGCATGAGCAAAATGTATAAATATGAGCATTCAATTATATGAATATGAGAACAAAATGCATGAATGTGTGAGTGACAATATATGAATGTGTGCATTGAAATATGAGAGCAAAATGTATGAATGTGTGAGTATATATACGTGTGTGAGAGTGAAAATGTATGTATGTAAAAGGAGAATATATGTGTGTAAGAGTGAAAATATGCTGCATTTTGAATGTCCGATAGTCCACCATTTCCACCGGAAATATCAAACATTTAATAAAAGTGAAAACAATGAACAAGACTTAACGTATTCATCATAATTAATTATATGTATTTCGTTTGGATGTAGGATTTTTGACTTTGTTTAGAGCAGTGATCTTCTACTATATGAACATTTTGGACCCAAAATCACAAAAAAAAACGTAAAAACAGATTTTGAAAATGATATTATTTTTCATATAGGTAACACAAACATACACAACGAAACCATTTCAAAGCTGGAAATATATACATGGGATGTCACTATGATAATGTGAAAGTTTGATTGAGGTAGCATGGGATTTCATTCTGATAAGGCAAAAGTGTTATTATAAATATAATACAAATATATATATACACATTATGTACAAAAATCAGTTTTTTCTGTCTTTATCTGTGCCACGCTTCAAAGTAGTTTCTGTCAATACGACACAGAGGGCAACATGACAGATTCCTCCTCCTCCATGTCGAAAAACAAGCTTAAAGCTTGACTCACGTTCAGAGTTCTCTTCATCATAGTTGAATCTTCAAAGCTCTAAATCTATCTAACTATATCTAAATTCTCAATGTTTGTCTGTCACTTTACTTCAATCGCAGTCTCCCTCCATCCCTCTTCGTCTCGTTTCGTATCACTCCGTTTACCTGATTACCTCACCCCCTCCCTGGTAAATACATCCTGTTGAGCAGAATCTACAGTTTCCAGTATTTTCCGTTTCGTAAAATGATAAAATACGGCGAAGATATTAAAATATGTGCTTCCATTATTCATACTTCTGAAATATATCTGTATTAATTTTATATCAACGTATGTCCGTGTTTATTGGGTCTTTTTGCATGAAACAAAGACTGGCATATAGTTTCAAGCCAGTACTTTCGACAGAAATACACATATACATCCTGTTGAGCAGGATCTACAGTTTCCAGTATTTTCCGTTTCGTAAAATGATCAAATACGGCGAAGATATTCAAATATGTGCTTCCATTTTTCATACTTTTGAAATGTATTAACTTTATATCATCATATCTCCGTGTTTACTGGGTCTTTTTGCATGAAACAAAGACTGGGATATAGTTTCAAGCCAGTACTTTCGAAAGAAACACACGGCCATGTTGTCCGGACTGTTGTTTTTATGCGGCACCGGCTTGAACAGGTCATGTGATCTGATCACGCCGGCGTGACGGTCGACTCCAAAGGGTTCATATTAAATACATATAAGTATTTTTACAACTTGTATTTAGAAATACTCTGTTGTAATTATTGATGCATAAATGTGTTCATCCATTCAATGTGGCATCTGCTATAATGGGGTTAATGTATGATATTACTCAATAATACAATACATTATAATATATGATATGATAATTACATTTTAGTTTTATTCATTTCTTATTTCATAGTTTCTCATTATTATTATTTTTATCGCTCATCTTATTTTTGATTTTATTAATCTGTGTGAATCTGTGCTGTCCTGTTTTTCACTCTCACCCTGTTGCTGTTTGAACTACTGAATTTCCCCACGGGATTAATAAAGGTCCATCTTATTTTATCTTAATGTATAAGTTGATTTACTTCAATCTACTGTACTGTGTAAAAACACCCCAACAATATTACAAGAAATATACTGCATAAAGCAAACTATATACTTTATTTGATCTAAAATATTGATGTTTTTTCATTATAGTAGCTTGTGAAAACCATACAGTAACACATAAGTGATTAAATGCTACAGTATTCAGCAAACACAACTGCAGATCTGCAAACATTGCAAACAGACTAAGTTCTACAACACCCAGTTGTCTTTGTGTATTTTGTGAATGAAGCGCCATCTCATGATTAAATCCTGTAATTGAACAAATGGGGAAATTGGGCAATGCCCTCTAGCAATTTGGCAACACCCCCAGCCACTGGCATCCACTGGGCTTTTGACTGGGACACACCCATCTGAGTCTGATCTGGAGTACTACATCTGTATGTGTAGGTGCACTATTTAACTCTTAACAAATATGAAGGTGGCCCATTTCAAAATGTAAGGTTTTTAAATTGTGAACATATTTAGTGTAAGCCGATTAACTGCACATTCACCTCTTACCCCCTTTCCCCCCAGATATATCTATTTACTAGGGCCGGGACTCGATTAAAAAAATTAATCTAATTAATTAGAGGCTTTGTAATTAATTAATCGAAATTAATCGCATTTTTAATCACATATAAATATTTGACCTAAGAACAGTGAGAAGCAATTTTTTTCACATGGATTTTAGTATACCATTAGGCGCATTCACACCGCAGTACTTTTCCCACAAAGGTTCATGAGAACTCTTTGAACCTGGGGGTGGATTAGGCAAATGAAGCCGCTGACATCACTTCTTCTTCTTCTTCTGCTTTGGGTTTACTGGCAGGCCGCAAACCACTTCACGGCGTATACTGCCGCCCAAAGTCCCCGGCCGGAAGTCCCCGGAGTTGGGGACTGGCTTCAGTAGAAGCTGCTGGGAGTCCCAGCAGCCTTCCGAGTAAATCGCCAGAACGCCGACACCTCCTCATCTCCACCGCTCCCATGTTTTATTTTGTGTTGCCATAAGTTAGTCTCTCTGCGTTTCTGCGCTGGGCTAATGCTAATAATGCTAATGCATGGGGGAAAAAATGGCGGCTTCACAAAACTTTTTGGGAGTTTTATGGGGCGTGGTTTGCAATCCGCCCAGCCAATCAGAAATATAGCTCTTTTCTCACAAGAGAGCCGTACGAAAGTCCCCGCTCTCTAGCAGCTCTCTGCTCTCTAGCAGGGACTTTCGTGGGGGTAAAAAGGTTCTCATGAACTAATTTTAGTACCGGCTCTTTTTGGTGTGAACGCGATTAAAGAGGCTAACGTCCACGCTAGCTTCCACGCTAGCTGCTATATGTTTTGCATTGAGGTGATACTTGAGGCTTGATGTGCTGCGGTGATATGCGAATTCCTTTTTGCATAATTTGCACACAACCGTGCTCTTATCGACGCTTCCATCCGTCCGTTTTTTAAAACAACATTTCCCACTGTTGTTCACTGTGGTTTGTTGTTGTCTGAAGTCATGAACGTTAGTTGGTGCTCCAGTATAATCGGTACGCCTGAAACTCATCCAGTGAGAAACGTTCCGCGGTGCAAAAATAAGTGCGATTCAAATGCGTTAATTTTTTTAACGCGTTAATTTTTGTGTAATTAATTAATCTTAATTAACACGTTAAAGTCCCTACTATTTACTAAATGTAATGTGTATGGAATTTCGCCACTTGAAAAAAATAAAATCCCCATGAAGTCATAATTATCAGATAAAAAAGTCGAAATTATGAGATAAAAAGTCATAATTATGAGATAAGAAAGTCGAAATTATGAGATAAAAAGTCATAATTATGAGATAATAAGTGCGCATGCGCTGCAGTGGCGCTGTCTTCAAAGGTCCCTTCATCACCTTTGCTGCTCTCCACCATGGAAACGGCATCTAGTCCTAAATAAGGTGACTTTTGTAAATGTTAGATGTTACATATAGCCTATATTGCAGCTAAACTACAACAATGCAGTTCATAGCTTTGATATGACCTGTTATGAACTATAATATATATGCCTATAGTTTTGTGGTAACGTTCACGCCACTAATGACAATAGTGTAGGCCAGTGGTTCCCAAACTTTTTGTGCCCAAGGCACACCAAAGGACAAGTAAAAATCTCAAGGCACACCTATTGTGCAAAATAGCCCTTATAACACGTGTTATCACTCATATCATGTAAAATATCTGTAAATGTGCATAATTATTTACTAATGCCAAATAAAATGTGACAAAGACAACTATATTACGAAATATTTCAGAAATTAATTTGAAACTTTATCAAATTAGGCTTCATCAAAGCAGCAACACACTCATTTAAACCAGACAAGTCACAAAATTAAAAATGAGGCAAAGGAAACTCAGCAGAAATTCAGCACAGAGAACTGTCAATGCAAGGAAGCTGCATTGTCCATGGTCCTGAACTACAAATTATAAATTATAAATGTATTACTTTAAAAAAAGTAATATATTACACTACTTCGTTACTATCTGCATAAAGTAACTCGTTACTTTACTCGCCGAGCACGTACGAACTGCGCATGCGTGAGTGGCAATAACTTTCCTTACCAGCAGGCAGCGGTAGTGTATATTTGTCATTCAAAACAGGCAACAACCGGAAGACAGAGAAGAAGAACAGACTACGTGATATAAACAAACAACAAATAGCGTGTGCGGTAGCTTCACCTTAGCATGTGTTCTTTGCAGGTGTTTGTTGAGGTTTTACGTGGTGTTTACAGCAGTGGATAACAGCTTCTGGCCTGGACACAGTTTGCACCTCACCGTCACATTCCTGTCTATTCTTCGGACAAACTCAAAGTAATGGGCATACCTTCACCCCTCGAAAGTTATCGCTGACTCAGCCATGTTTATGCAGCACTACACGTGGAGAGATGATGTATAAATATAAACCTACAAAGTACTGATAGTAAATTAAAAAATAATTATTTTTGTGTAGTTGTATATTGCAATAATAACGTATGGTTGCACAAAATCCCACGGCACACCCGGACTTGCCTCACGGCACACCAGTGTGCCGCGGCACACCGTTTGGGAACCACTGGTGTAGGCATACTGCTGCTGCTAGCCTAACTCTAACCCGTAAATGTTATCTCAGCTACGGTACATACACCACTAATTATAGTAGCCTACAGTACATGTAACGCAGTGGTTAAAAAGTCATGCGTTAATTGTACATTGCACTGTCGTTCTTTATCGCTTTTCAGTTTGCTATTCTGGGGGAAATGCTAATGCCATAGCGATTATTCAGTAACATCACCAAACCGAAGTGGTACAGTCAGATAACATGGATAGCATTCATTATGCATGTGTTGAACTTTCCTGTCGGCTCCCAGACCGTAGTCGAGGAAACAGGGGATTACTCTGTGGTCTCCCAGGGCCGAAGCAACAAGCTTCAGGTTCAATAATATCGAAATGACTGGAGAGAGGCAAGCTCTTCTTTGGAGGCCGTTGCATTTGTTTAGTTCTTCTTGTTACACAAAATACTTCACAGACCTATATTTTCTGCTGCTTCGTTTTACTTCCAGAAAACATAAAAACGCTCTCGCACCATGCACGCTCTCTCTCTCTCTCTCTCTCTCTCTCTCTCTCGCTCTCTCCTCTCTCTCTCTCTATCTCTCTCTCTCTCTCTCTCTCTCTCTCTCTCTCTCTCTCTCTCTCTCTCTCTCTCGCTCTCTCTCTCTCTCTCTCTCTCTCTCTCTCTCTCTCTCTCTCTCTCTCTCTCTCTCTCTCTCTCTCTCTCTCTCTCTCTCTCATAGCGATCTCATTCTGCATGACCCTAATATCATAACACATGGATATCTCGGCTACTTGGCAAATCTAGAACTTAGTCAGGCTCTTGATAATGCGGGCAGGAGTGTGTTAGCAATATACGAGTTAGAGTAAGAGGAGAGAGTGAGGAAGTGTGGAAGAGGGAGTAAGCAAGAGAGGAGATGAGGAATAGGAAGAGAGGAGGAGAAGGAGGCAGAGTAGGAGAAGAGTAGGGACCAATTAGAACAAATGTTGCATTTTTCCTTATATTAAATATAGTCTTAATCACAACTAAAGTATAGCTTATAGGTAACTTATGTTCATGAAAGAGGGAAAAGCCTAATGGGAATGTTATAACAAGTCTGAAAATAGTCAACTGTTAGTTTACATGCAACGCAACATTTGCTGTTGAGATGTATCAACGTACAATGAAAGTTGTTGCCATCCATGTCAGTATGATAGCTAATTGTTTCATAAAATATTAATACAAGCCGGGTCAACCCTTTTTTACAAATCAGTTTTTGCTACACAGTTCTGAAAAAAAGCAGAGCATTAAGTAAATAAACACGCTCATGGCATATATGTAACAACTTTCCCTTCTTAATACAAATTGCATTTTAAAAACATGAATTGAAGTTCCATTGGCTTCTTTATTTTGTTGAACATCCAGCCAAACAGGTTATCGTCAACTAGTCACTGCAGGTGCTTTTTCATTCAGCGATGTCATAAGCTGCCTCACAATAAAATCAAAAGGAGTGAATATTTCCCCTTAACCACTTTAAAGATTGGATTTGTCATATCAGAGGGCAACTTACGAAAATCTGATAACCAAGAGTCCTATTTTAAGTATTACAACATCAATAAAATCTAATAAAATGAAATAATGCTCCCCTTCCTCCTTAGTTGGAGAATTTGGAGTATAGTTTATAGTCTTATTTAAACATGACATTTAAAGGTAGGGTAGGTAAGTTTGAGAAACCGGCTCGAGATACGCTTTTTGTTATATTCCATGGAATGCTCTTAACATCCCGATAGCAATGAATGACAATAAATCCATTAAAAAAATGTATCAGTGGAAGCCGTAGTACTGTAAAAAGCACGACCAATCATTTTAGCCGGCCCGTCTAAAATAACTGGATGGCCTACCTGCCTGTCAGCCTTCCATCTGTGCACAAACTTATCTCGTGTCCTCATTGGTCATGTGCGCGTTCGTGTGTGTTGGAGGAGGGGATCTATAAGGAAGTGGCAGATTTTCTCCGGTTGTGTATTTTCAAATTCTAGCGATCTTGAGCCGGTTTCTCAAACTTACACAACCTACCTTTAATGTGAAGATGCTTGAATACCAAAACGACAAACAAAAACGATTTTGTAAAAATCAACTTTATAAATCAAATGTATTTAAGGTTACATTTAAGCTTTCATTTCATTCAACAGAGGTGGAGAGGTTTTTTCAACTGTCACAAGATGGACGAGCTATCTGACTATTTAAGGTCACGACATGTGCCTGAGGAAGACATACAGCGAATGGAACAGGAGATGGTAGTTTATATATATTTTGTTTTTATATTTCTGAACATTTCTTGTTATTGTAGTAAAGTGTCTTTATTACATGTACAGCACTTTGGCTCGACCAAAAATCGTTTTTAAATTTGCTCTATAAATAACACTTGATTTGATTTGATATAGGAAATGCTTAATTTGGACAATTCACAAATAAACATAAAAAAAACCAAAGTTTGGAAGAGCTTTGAAAATAATACCTGGTGCTATGTATGCAGGTTTTTCATTGTTGTAATTTAATTCACTTGACCTAAGAATTCTTGATATATTTCTTCATTTTAGATGGATTCCAGTGTCATAACTCTCATGACAGATGACCAGCTGAGAGAGTATCTGCCATCCTATGGTGATCGACTGGCTGTTTT
This sequence comes from Gymnodraco acuticeps, assembly GCF_902827175.1. Taxonomy (NCBI): domain Eukaryota; kingdom Metazoa; phylum Chordata; class Actinopteri; order Perciformes; family Bathydraconidae; genus Gymnodraco; species Gymnodraco acuticeps. Next base: position 67,774 of record NW_022991940.1, read on the forward strand.
TGGATACTGTAGACGGAAGGAAAAAGAACCCACCCAAGTCAAAGCTCTTTGAGCGACTTAGAGGAAAGCTCTCAAGAAACAAAGGTGATCATGTGTCTGAGACAGACCATCAAACCGCTCCAAAGAATGCTCAGAAGAATCAAAGAAAGATTGAAATTGGATGGGTGCATTTCAGAGAAGGGGAATTTGTGCAGGTACACACCAAAAAGGGTGGGGGGACCAGAAAAGAGAGTGTCATGAAGGACAGTACAAAACAGAACCTAATTGAAAAGGCTGTACAGTTGTTTTTTCCAGATGGAAAAAATGCAGAGGGGAGCCTTACTGATTTTGACATTGATTTAACGGACTTTCAGCGGCATTCATTAGAGGATAGTATCACAGTCAAGGAACTGTATGAAAAGACAAAATTACCTCTCTTATGTTTCTATTTAGCAACCAAGAAGAGAGACATTGCCAGTGACATAACTCTGGTGGAAAACAATAGTGATGCAACTGCTCAAGAAGGTGAAAACACACATGCCAGACCTGATATCTATCACCTCTCTACAGACACATCTGTAACAGATCCGGTGGAGATAAGTACTTCAGATGACATTTTTGTTGGAAGCAGCACAGTTTTTGCAAATGAAAACAGTGATAGTGTTTCCCTTCTTTACACCACAGTCAACCCAACTGATGCATCCAGTTTTCAAGAACATGAAACACTGTTTCATGTCGGTGCTTTAGATGATAGTGGCATTGTAACTTTCCGCACAGACAGCATCTCTCTGATGGAGTACTTGATGATACATTGCCTCTCTCTACGGAACTGTCTATTGAATCATCCATGCCTCCTTCAATGGACATGTTTCAGGAACAAGCCAATCAGAGAGAAAGAGTGAAGAAAATTATTGTTCTTCATCGTGGACAGATTCTCAGAGAACTTATTCTAGTGTTTTCTGAGGAAAATATCATGGAGAATGACTTTCACTTCCAAGTTATTCTTCCCGATGGAAAGCTTGAAAAAGCTGTGGATGGTGGAGGTGTTATGAGGGATATACTGTCCGAATTTTGGAATGACTTTTATGAGCAGTGCACTATGGGAAATGGCTTCAAAGTGCCATACCTGCGTCATGATTTTGGTAAACAAGAATGGGAAAGTGTAGGCCGAATAATCACATTTGGCTGGAAAAAAGAGAAGTACCTTCCTGTTAAACTTTCACCTGTACTTCTGGAGCAAGCTGTTTTGGACTTTGTTGAGAGTGATCTTGTGGACAGCTTTCTCAAGTATGTGTCAGAGTCTGAGCGGGTGATCTTTGAATCTTGTCGTTCAGATTTTGAAGGTGTGGACCAAGAATAATTGTTGGAAATCATGGATATCCACAACTGCCGGCGGCTTCCAACAGCAGATAACTTTGAGCAAATCTTGAAGGAGATTGCTCACCAAAAACTGATTCAATAGCCTGCTTTTGTGATTGAACAGTGGAACAACACACTTGCACCTCTTAGATCAGAGCTGAAAGGGATTGCAGCAGTCTATGAAGAGCTACAACCAACATCAAGAAAGATCATGAGATCAATGACTTACCCCAGTACACAGAATGCCCAGGAGAAACAAATGGTCAAGTATGTTAGTGCATATCTTAGAGAGTCAGACACCCAGCACCTCTCCCTTTTCCTCAGATTTTGCACAGGATCAGATTTGTTCACAGGAAAGAGCGTCACTGTCAGCTTCACACAACTTCAGGGATTTCAAAGAAGACCTGTTGCTCATACATGTGGCTGTTACTTGGAGTTGCCAGTCAGTTACGACCACTACCCAGATTTTCGACATGAAATGAACAAAGTCTTAGATAGCAACGTGTGGGTAATGGATATTGTCTAAGATACAAACATTTCAGCTTACAGCAACTAGACTGCAATCAGAGGTTCACGTTTAGGATTTGTAGGTTTTCCAGATTATTGTGAAGGAAGTAATACAGCTTGTTTAACCTTACTGAGTGCCACCGCATCAACATCTTGTCAATATTTCTTTACTGCTTTTAGCCACTTTTGTTGAACATTGTTTTCAGTTTAAGAACATGTTTACGTTTCAATGCAGATACCTTTCTGTGAATACCTCAGTTAAGGAAGTCGTTTAAGATTGATGGTTTATATTGCTAGACTTCACTAATAACCTGAGTCTAAATCAGTTATTTCAGACAACAATGTATATATTCCTTTGTTAAGCACTATTCTATTCAGGTGCTGTTCTTGTTATTTACCAAAAGACAGTTTGCCATTTAAACCACTCATAAACGTATCGATAGATTATGATTAAAGGCTGCTGATGCTGTAGCAAGTTAGATTAAAATGCAGTCAAAATGAAAACAGCAATTTTGGTTTCAGAGGTTTATTGAAGTCTGCCAGCTGATTGGTTGGATTCAGATAAATGGAGGGGGAGAAAGGAGCGAGGAGTGTTTGAGGAAGTCACTCGCTCTGTCTCACTCTCTCTGCTGCCTGCTCTTCCCTGGCTTAGCACACCATTGTGAAAGCAGTGGGAGGATGGAGGGATGCAGAAGGAGAGAGGATGAAAGGGAAACAGCTGCTGCCTTTAAACGGATGTTCTTCTTATCGTGATATGCAACCCAGTCTCACGGCATTTCGTGTTCACCAACACGATTTTTAATCTATTGATTCGTGTTCACCAATACGATTTGCCCCTTTTTTTCGTGTTGCACAGCACGATTTTAAAAGCAATGTATTTCTACTGCCTGGAGCACGTCTTTTTCTCCGGTCGGGTCGAGGAAGACCGGAAGCTGTGTGGTTCATAAAAACATGTTCTTACTCAATATCAAGCCACAGTTATTGCTTTTATTTGAAATCGTATAATTTCGGACTTTTGTTGCCGTCTGTGAGGAAAATAAATGGGGCTCAGAGCCTCAGGATACTGAAATCTGTATTTTTTAAATCTTTTTTCCTTCTAATTTGTTATTCTTTTCAAAATAACACACTGTTATTTACTCACCAATAACACACAATTATCCTTGCTTTTATTTATTGGTTTAATTCCATAATCTCGGGCTTTTTTGGCGTCCGTCAGGAACTGAATTTCAAAATAAAAATAACCGGAAACAGACGTAGGCATTTCGAGCGATTACCCAAGATCCTCAGCTATGGTTTTAAGCTCGCTTATTGGATGTTTTAGCCGCAATGCATGCTGGGATTTGGTGTTTATATGATATGAAATCCGGAAAACATTTTAAAAGAATAAAATAATACTTAATTCCGAGCGCTCTTGCTTTTCTCTTTGAAAGTCATCACATAACGGCATTGTAATACACGGTTCGGCTGCATTACATATTACAGATCTGCCGTAGTTCTTTATTTATAGAGCCCTGATGAGAAGACCTTTGGAAAAACTGAGAAAATGCCGCCGAAACTGAATACTTAATAATAATAATAATAATACATGGGACTTTTATAGCGCTTTTCATGAAACTCAAAGACGCTTTGAGAGTTAACGTTAACTTGACGTGGATCATAAATATATTCAACAATTAAACAACATCTTCAATTTCTCTTCACACAATACGTCTCCTTGCAGTATCAACACTAATTCGGCTGACTTTTACATTTGATCTAATTCACAGATAGGTTATATTTACACCATAACGGTGCACAGCTGATATAAAAGGACTGTAGTTTTTAAAGATATTACTGATTTTCTTTGAAAGTAAGAATGTAAATACTGAGTCTGAAATAGTATAGCAATATGCTGTAAAATTATGTAAAAGCATGCATAAAACTACACATTTTCAGATGTTGTACGAAAACAAAAGTGTCCTACACTAATAATACAAAGTTATTATGGCTGTGTGTACCTTGTGTGCACCGCCTAGTGGTTAAAGCACGTTTTGAATTATTGTGTTTTATTTGATTAAAAAAATATTAAGAGTACATACTTTCATAGGGGGAAAGTATAAATATAGAATATAAAAAATCAAGAAGATACTATAAGTGATCTCTACAATAAAACAGTTTAGTGCAGAATGTACAAAGATATTAATAGGAGGAGGTGCAAAACAGAAAAACGAATTAACCTTTATTTAAACATTAAATAACAGATTAAGGTCTTCTTTTAAATAAGAAAAAAACTTTGGGGGTATCTACCTACAGATAAATATTAAGCCTGACAAAGTACTTAACGTCTAATATATGGCTTTCCTGCAATGTTAACTATGTTGAAGCACTTATTTTAACTGATATTATACATATGAATTATACTCTTATGTATGTAGATAGAATAAGAAATGTGCAGAATATGACAGTTTAATGGTGGAGGTACACACATATTGATAGATGTCTTGTAATGCACTGTTGAGGAACCTGTGACCCAAGTGTTTCATTCATTGCATAACTACACCGTAGTTGTGTATATGATATGTCAATACACCTTTGAAAATCTTGAAAGGGATGTGCAAAATAGCCATAATATACAGTCTTTAATTAACTATTAGTAGAGAATAACGAGTAAGGAATATACTTTATTACTCGTTTCCATTCATGTCAATTGCAGATACATGTTTAGTCTTCTCAAGCACCAACTATCAAATATCTCTCCTGATTGTTGGCACTTGACAATCACCTTACCTGAATTTTACTCAGGTGTAACTAAAGTCTGATTGAATCGTTGTTTATATTTCACATAATTAATCACAATCTGCAAAGTAACTCAAATAAATGCAGTGGAGTAAAAATACCAGGTTAACCTCTGAATTGTAGTGGAGTAGAATGACAAAGTAACAATGAGCTGTCATGTGGGTATTAATGCTGCGCATTATGGACACAAGCGATTTTCACCCATTTATTAATTATATGTTTTACATTTGATAACACCAATGTGTTTAATACTGGCAACTTCTAATTGTGGGAAAAAACGAAAACGTTCAGTAGAGACGTCCCATAGAACATTTTGCGAAACACAATAGCCAGCATGTGTAGTTCTGGGGGGGCGTTCGATTCCAGTTTTGGATAGTCTGGCGTGGTTTCGTTCCATTTCACACAGCTGTTTGACGCTCTGCGTAACCTTACGGGGACTGTAGTCCTAAACGATAGCTGGGGATTATGGGTAGTGTAGTGTCTTCGGCCATCCTAAACTCAGAAATGTTGACAATCGCAATGATGCTCGAAATGTCCCTTATAGGCCTACGTCTGTTTCCGGTTATTTTTATTTTGAAATTCAGTTCCTGACGGACGTCAAAAAAGCCCGAGATTATGGAATTAAACCAATAAATAAAAGCAAGGATAATTGTGTGTTATTGGTGAGTAAATAACAGTCTGTTATTTTGAAAAGAATATCGAATTAGAAGGAAAAAAATATTGAAAAATACAGATTTCCGTATCCTGAGGCTCTGAGCCCCATTTATTTTCCTCACAGACGGCAACAAAAGTCAGAAATTATACGATTTCAAATAAAAGCAATAACTGTGGCTTGATATTGAGTAAGAACATGTTTTTATGAACCACACAGCTTCCGGTCTTCCTCGACCCGACCGGAGAAAAAGACGTGCTGCAGACAGTAGAAATACATTGCTTTTAAAATCGTGCTGTGCAACACGAAAAAAAGGGGCAAATCGTGTTGGTGAACACGAATCAATAGATTAAAAATCGTGTTGGTGAACACGAAATGCCGTGAGACTGGGTTGTGATATGATACAGGACATGCTCAGTGACTCAGCCATCAAAGAGCTGCTTGGAAACAATTATATCCAGTCAAAATGAAAACAGCAATTTTGTATGCTATCTGTTTAAATAATTGAATAAATAATTCTATTAATACATGTGTGTATTTTGCATTTGTATCCTGTTTTTACACATAGTCAATCTAAGGGCAACACATGACTTTATTTGTGTATACATAAAAATATATGTACTGAGAATATTAGGTACATATTTGACGTGTCTCAAACAGCTACAATTATATTTTCATTCATCACAGGTTAAAGTATATCATAATTCTGACAATTGCAATCAGTATATATATTTCAATTTGTCCTGGAATGAAACAGGAAACAAATACACATTTCTGAAATATAAATTGTGACACTGCCCCAGGAAAGTTAATGATCCAGTTCATTGTTCATCAGTTGTCTGAGTGTGATATACAGGTTAACAGTTTCAAACACATCATTTGTTAATTTCAGATTATACTCTGACATTAGATCCACACAGATATGGAACACATCTTCATCACATGGGAAGTCCTTGAACTTTCTCCAGGTCCACGTGGTGCAAACAATCTCTGCCTCCATACAGATGAGGGACTGCATGCAATATGGAGGGACGTCCATGGGGTGATCGTGAGTTATGGACTTGACGGACTCTGTGATTGTTCCAAGTCAATACAACCTCATTAAGTTTTTCCTAGGAGGCAAATCATATTCAGTCAAATAGAATGTATAAAAATACTGGGCAGTGGTGATTACTGCCTTAGTCAAGTATACTCCTGACCCATGGTTTGTTATATTTGTGAGATGTGTCTTCTAGTTGTACTATGGTAGGTTGGCACAATCATATTAATACCTGTAAAATGTAAATTGCAGCAGTGCAACTAATGTTATATCTTAACAGCTATAAAAATGTGGTGGATAAACCCGAAAATAAAAATTCTTAAATACCTACTTATTTGACACAGCTACTCTGAATACTGGATCAAGGACTTGTCCAAGAAGTTGTCTGAGAAGTAGCCATCTACACTCAGTTTGTCAAAAAGGTCCATCCAAAACTGGACACACTCACTTCGCAAGGTCAGCCACCATCGTTCAATACGCTGGTTTCCAGTGCTTGGACCAAAGGTTACATTGTCTGTTTCAGCTTGGTTCTCAGAAAAATGCAAAAACTGCTGCATTTCAGCCATATGGCCATTTTCTGTTCCTAAATCAAGTCTGAGTCTGGCAGGGCACCCACCAGCATTGATAACAGCATCAATAAAGTAGCCAGCGATGATCTTCGGGTCTTTGTTTGTTTTGTAAGCTTCAAGCCATATCATCTTTCTGGAAAACCCGTCAATGCATCCACTGATTGCAATTCCAAATGGCTTAAGCTTGTCGTAACCATCAATGTGCCATACATAGTTTGGACCATAGCTGTGGTAGATGCGCCTTCGCAGTCTGTTTCTTGACCTCAGATCAACACCTTCACCATCCAATAACTGTAGCAGTATTCGTACTGTTTCTCTGTCAGTCACAATTCCATGTAACCAACATTTTTGGTGCATCCATCTGTAACCATGACACTGACCAGATGTTTCCAGTTGCTGTTCAATGAAGATTGCCACCTTAGCCACATCGGTTTTATTCTTTCGACGCCAGAGCTGCTTCTTGCTTAAAATCCTTTCAAGGGTGCGTTTGCTTAGTACAACTCCATGTGAATCAGCAAGCAAATTAAGTAATTCATCTGTTGTAAATCCACGTTTAAAGTAGTCCTCAATGTACTCACAATCCATTTCCGTGTCAAGATAAATAGGAGAACTCGAGCCAAAGAGCTGCTAGTTTGTCTGTTGTGACAAAGTGTCTCATAATGACTTTTTATCTCATAATTATGACTTTTTATCTCATAATTTCGACTTTCTTATCTCAAAATTATGACTTTTTATCTCATTATTTCGACTTTCTTATCTCATAATTATGACTTTTTATCTCATTATTATGACTTTTTATCTCATAATTATGACTTTTTATCTCATAATTTCGACTTTTTTATCTCATAATTATGACTTTTCATGGGGATTTTATTTTTTTCAAGTGGCGGAAATGGGCTTCCATAAATGTGCAATCCATTTGTAACATTAAAAAATCCTAAAAAGATAAAATATATCTTGATTTTCTCAGTCAGAGTAATAGTTGAGTTAGAAGAGCTGCTCAGATGTATAAAACATTTATAAATATTGGCTCTTACATTTCTATTAACTTCTTTGCAAATCCAAAACCATACATTTTAATTGAACAGCTCTCCAGTCTATACAAGTCCATCATCTGCTAATCTGCTAATTTCATTTTTAGACCAGGAGAAAGCAGGTGAGGAACCAACCTAGGAGATATCATCCCTCGAGGATTGGAACAGATCATCCAGTGCATCACATTGAGAGATCCTCAGATTCAGATCCAGCACCCAACGACTCAGTGCAGGACAAAAATGAAGAAGTAAGCCTCTGTATTAATTGTCATTTTTACAACTACAATTGGTTGATGCAGGAATTTCAAAAGAGCAGTATTGCTTTGAAAATCTCCAACATGTTGAAACATTCAATTTGGCTCTTTTTGAAAACCCTAGAACTATATACTTTTAAGTGAAATCAGTTTGAACTGACATTTTTCAAACAGTTAGTTAGTTAGTTATCTAAATCTGAAGAAGGATATATAGAAACTGTTGATTTATGTTGTTGATATGGCCCTCTAGTGGCATTTAGGTATCATCTACAGGTGACAACAGCTTAGTTTAGAATAAATCACAGGTATTTAATGTAAAATAATTAGGGCTGTCAGTCGATTAAAATATTTAATCGCGATTAATCGCATGATTGTCCATAGTTAATCGCGATTAATCGCAAATTAATCGCACATTTTGTTCCTTAGAGGAATATTTTTCAAGTTTTTAATACTCTTATCAACATAAGAGTGGACAAATATGCTTTATGCTAATGTTTATTATCATTTGAACAATGACAAATATTCTCATGAATATTAAACACAACAACCTCTGAACATTACAAATATTCGCCTCAATTCAACCTGGAACCTCTCTCATACAATAATACAATACAAATGGTGTGTGTGTGTGTGTGTGTGTGTGTGTGTGTGTGTGTGTGTGTGTGTGTGTGTGTGTGTGTGTGTGTGTGTGTGTGTGTGTGTGTGTGTGTGTGTGTGTGTGTGTGTGTGTGTGTGTGTGTGTGTGTGTGTGTGTGTGTGTGTGTGTGTGTGTGTGTGTGTGTGTGTGTGTGTGTGTGTGTGTGTGTGTGTGTTGTGTGTGTTGTATCGTTGGAGCTATGTGCAACTCAAGGCATATGCTCGAACGGGAGCTGCCTGGACGTTGCGCACTATCCGTGCTGAGTGTGCTGACTTTTCGTACAATGTCCCGCTGTCTGGCTACCTGCATAAAGTCAAGTGCTCGGCGCAGTTGTGTGGATAGAGCGCTCCTCTGTTTTCATTTAAACAGCTCCTTATATCCGTTAGCGCAGCTAGCTAGCACCAGATGCTAACAACAACAATGCACGTAAGGTCTCTCTCTCGCTCCCTCGGGCCACACATACACACACCCTCCCGGTCCTCCCAATAACCAGTCTGTGCCTGCCGGTGAGCGTGGAAGTGGTCTGCCACAAGCGGGCGGCAGGAGCGGGCTGTCAGCATCAGCTTGTAGATGGTATTTTAAACTCGATGCGCTCTGAAACTACGGGGCGGCCGAGGAAAAAAAATACACATGCGTTAATCGTGTTAAAATAATTAGTGGCGTTAATTTTTTTTTGCGTTAACTTGACAGCCCTAAAAATAATACGAAAATGGGGTTGAAGAGACTGCATGATTTTGTTCCAGAAAGCAAAGTTAATTTAATTTTAAATGTAAACTAGTTTATTGAAATTAGTAGTGAGTCGGGAAACGACAGAGTTGCCGATGTTGATTGTCAGGTCAAGAGTGGGACAATCTTTTCCCGGAAGGAAAAGCAGTTCAGTCTTGTCAAGGTTGAGCTTGAGGTGGTGAGCAGACATCCACTGAGAGATGTCAGCTAGACAAGCAGAGATGCGTGCGACGACCTGGGTCTCTGAGCGGGGAAAGGACAGAATTAATTAGGTGTCGTCAGCGTAGCAGTGGTACGAAAAACCATGCGGGCTAATGACAGATCCGAGCGAGTTTGTGTACAGGGAGAAGAGGAGGGGACCAAGAACAGAGCCCTGAGGGACCCCTGTAGTTAATTGACAAGGGTCGGACTCGGACCCTCTCCAAGTTACCCTGTAGGTACGGTCTTTGAGGTATGAGGTGAGGAGGGAAAGTGCAGTGCCTGAAACTCCAGGTTCTTGGAGAGTGCAAAGGAGGATCTGATGGTTCACCGTGTCGAATGCAGCAGACAGGTCCAACAGGATGATGACAGAGGAGAGGGATGCTGCTTTGGCAGTGTGCAGTTCCTCAGAGACAGCAATGAGTCTGTGGAGTGACCTGCCTTGAAACCAGACTGGTGTGGGTCCAGAAGGTTGTTCTGGTGGAGATAACAGGAGAGTTGTTTAAAGACGGCGCGTTCAAGTGTTTTAGACAGGAACGGGAGGAGAGAGACAGGCCTGTAGTTTATAACATCAGACGGGTCGAGAGTGGGTTTCTTTAGGAGAGGGTTTACTCTTGCCTCCTTGAGACTGTTTGGAAAGTGACCAGAAGTTAGAGAAGTGTTGATTAAATGTGTGAGAAATGGTAGAATATCAGGAGCGATTACATCTAGTATTACAGTCCCATACACAACAAATGGTCTACTTCCATTAGCACCATTAAGAAAAGGCAATACTCTAATGAAATTCCTCTTTTGCAAGTATAAATACATTTCCTGATAAACAATGACAAAGATATTACTGTGACTTCCCAACAAAATATCTCACACAGCAGTGTTTCTAGAGCAGTCACTTCTGTGTAGTTCCAAAATGTTTAAACCTTGAGAATGAAAACAGTAACACTAGTAATAAGTAATACCACTATTGTGAGACGTCAATCTGAAGAAATTCCTTTACACAATCCTTTCCTTGCCACTATGCTTATATTTTGTACAATTATTAAACATTTTTGACTATACATTCAGTTCAACTAACCCTCAATAATCAGAGGGTTGTCTGGGGTTATTACGTTTCCTTATTTATAGTTCACCAGTCAGATAACATGAACACCAAGTATATACACTACTGCTTCAAAGTTCACTCACAAATGTAAAATAAATTTGATCAATTGTGAGATTGGTTACATTTAGTTCCTTTCAAATGTAGTTATATCTCTCACAGGCTCCGCCCTCTACTGGACTCTATGGGTACTACCTTACCCTGCGAGTATTCTCCCACTGAGACTTCTATAGACGTAGCAGGCCTTGGGCGGGCCTACCTGGCTGAAATAGCGGGCGCCGATCCCCACCACCTTTGCTTCGAGTGTTTGGGGGACCAGGATATGGCCGAGGCGGTGCCATTCACGTTCGCCATTCCTTCCGGGTCTGGCGTCCAGGGAAGTCCACCGCCCAGGGCTATACTCTCCCTGGGTGATGATCATGGTGGCGGGTGTGTGGGCTACTCACTCATTGCTAGAGATGCCCCCGCCTCACCAGGTCAGAGCGATTATTGGGCCGCAAGGCCGAATAAGTAGCTTGGTCCACGGGCCTTGCCCCAGGCCCGGTTCCCCCGGGGACCGGTGCTCGGTGGCTTCACATGATATAGGGTCGACCCTACTTCATCACAGGCCGCCGCCGCTGCCCGCCGTGTGATGTCCCTGGGATATCACGCCGCGTGGCACTTTCCAAAGAGCATCGTGTTGATCTCCTGGGAGCCCCCGTGTTTACGGAAGGCCTCTTTGGATCGATCTCCTTGCTCACGGGATGAGGAGTAGACGCAGCGTGGCTGCTTCTTGCCCATTCCCAGAGGAAGAAACACTGTCCTACACTCCCCGCCCCTGCTGTAAACCCCAGTATAGGGAGCCAGCAGGTGGGCGTGTGCACGTGAGTGGAATAAACCGAGTGCTGTCAAAGCACTGTGCGGGTTCAAGAGACGCTATTGCCGGCGTGCTGTTGTCAGAAAACACACCTTGCCTGGTATAATAGCTCCGATTAATGCATTTCACCGTTGCAATGGGAAATACAGCGTTAATACGTGGGCGCGCGGCCCTCGTGAGAGTGGCCGCGGTGCGTTCAGGGACCCCCGCAGGAGAACGGTGGTTTACGTTTGTAAATTCTAGTTCTGGAGTGAGGTGTATGTGTGTGGGAAAAATGCATTCAGTAAAGACTATTGCATTTATCCCAGAGTAAGAGTCATTTCTCTCCACAATTCCACTTTTCCCCATAATGTCCGTTTCAAAGAGACGGCATTGTGACGGCGCGCGCGGCCCCCCTCCCCCGAGGGCGGGCCACGGTGCGTTCAAAGACTTCAGTAGAGAGGTGAGACGAAGGGAGAGGTGCCGGCACGGAGATCCTGTGCCCGCGGCGCCCTCCACCTCTTCGGCCCACCCCGTGGAACCGGCGTGCCGGCACTCACGGGAACGGGCTTTCCGTCTTTACGGATCTGGCTGGCGGGGAGAGAAAATCTCTCCGCCCGGGACGAGGGGGCGAATCCCGCCTCCTCCCTGTATAATGAACAGATCACTACGTTTTCTAATAAGAATGAGGTTGATCTGTATCCAAATCTAAGTGTCTTTTGTTTCCACAAAGGCTACACTTAGGCCTACACACAATGTTAACCGTACAAATTCCCCATTCGCTGCCCCAGCTGTAGCTCCTGTAAAGGAGGTGGCATGCGCAGATGAGAGGGATGAACCGCAGGGAGTGCTATCTAAAGGAGAGCGCTATGCGGGTACAGGGACATTATGGCCGGGGTATTGCTGTCAGAGAACACACTACGCCTAGAGCAAAGACTCCAATGCAGTTTACCCGTAGTGGTAAAGGCTGTATTATGGCGGAGCCCGCACTCACACAAGAGCGCGTGGCGGTGCGTTCAGGGACCTTAGTAAAACACACTACGCCTATAAAGACTCCGATTAATGCTGTTTACCGTAGTGGTGAGAACAGCATTAGGGTGGAGCGCGGCCGACGGCGGTGCGTTCAGGGTCCTCAGTAAATAATCGGCCCTTTCTGTGTCAACCCTCCATGGGCAAATCTTCCCTTCGCGGGGAGTTTTTGCGGCGGAACGGGTCACCAGAGAGTATCACAGCTTTATAGCTGCGACCCCACGGCTGAGGGCTTGTCCATTAACACAATGTTCTGGGGAATGGAAACTCAGCTGTGTGCTAACAAGGTGGAGGGACAGGAGGACGCTGAAACGGGGCTATTCACTCCAGTTTTGCAGCGTCCCACTGTACCACATGTCTATACACTGTATCACATGGACCACTGTCTTGTGGGTGTCCCACACCCACCTCTTTTTATGGGCATGCAAGAGGTAAATCTGTCCTACCAGGAGGAGATCTGTTTCCTCTCAGCAGAGATTCAGGCTCTGGTGCAGAAACAGGCTGTGTCTGTTGTGCACCCTCAGCACAGAGAAAAGGGTCTTTATTCCATGTACTTCCTGGTTCTCAGGAGGACAGGGGAATTCAGACCTATTCTAGATCTCCGCGCCTGAATCGCCACATTTCCTGCAGGAAATTCCGCATGTTAACTATGAAACAGTTCAATCAATAGGATACGGCTGTAATAGGCCTTAGGCCTTTTAGTCGCTCATAAATAAATAATTACTGTAGTTACTGGGGCTTGTGCAGCCAGGTGATTGATTCACCACCATCGACCTGAAAGACGCGTACTTTCATGTAGAAATTGCTCCAGAGCACAGAAAGTGTCTGCGTTTTGATTTCCAGGGGATAGCCTACGAGTACAACAGGCTACCGTTCGGCTAATCCCTATCCCCATGCACATTCAGCAAATGTGTGGCCACAGCGCTTCAACCGCTGCACGCCCACGGCATGAGAGTTTTATTTTACTAGACAACCTCATAGTCATGGCTGGGTCCCGGGAACAGGCAATGTTTTTGCACAGCACAATTGATCACACACCTAACCAAATTAGGCTTTGCGATCAATTGAAAAAAGAGCACCCCCATACCTCACCAACAGGCGTTGTAGTTGGGAGTGGTGCTCGATGCAGGCTTGCTACGGGCCACCCTGTCAGAGAGCAGAAGTGCGTCCCTTCTCCGGGCGGTTCACAGGCTGCGACAGGGGGCGACAGTGACAGCTTTAACTGTCATGCAGACTTTGAGTCTCATGGCGGCTGCTCACATTGTGGTCCCGCTGGGGTTACTGCATATGCGCCGCCTGCAGACGTGGTTCTCCAGCCTGCGTTTGGATCCCAAGAGGCACAAACGGCGGCTGATGACCATCCCCCCCTCAGTGGAGGGCAACCTCCGGTTTTGGGGGTCCCCGGATCACCTCCGGAGGGGGTCTCCACTGGGACGGATGACCTCCTACATCACAGTGTTCACGGACGCATCCAGAACAGGATGGGGAGGGACCTGCCTGAAGAGGGCTATAGGTGGGCGCTGGGCTCTAACAGAGTCTCGACATAGCAACCTCCTAGAGCTACGGGCGGTAGTGTTAGTTCTCCAGCATTTCATGCCCCTAATTCAAGGGAGACATGTAATGGTCAGGAGCAACAACAGCACCACAGTGGCTTATATCAACAGGCAGGGCGGAGTCCGCTCCGCCGCCTTGTTGGCCACGGCGGAGAGGCTGTTGTTATGGGCTTCAGAGGTGGTGGTATCTCTGAGAGCCCTCCATATCCCGGGACTGGAGAACAGGGGGGCCGACCTCATGTCGAGGGGCGGCCCCCTGCCAGGCGAATGGACGCTTCACCCGGAGGTGGTGATGCAGATCTGGGCCCAGTTCGGGAGAGCGGAAGTGGATCTGTTCGCCAGCCGGCGCAACAACCACTGTGCCCTGTGGTTCTCCATGGCCCTGAGCGACGACCCGCCCTTGGGGGTGGACACGTTTGCACTTGAGCCATGGCCAAGGAAGCTGCTATACGCCTTTCCACCGCTGCGTCTCATTCTCCCTCTCCTGGGGAGAGTGAGGCGAGAACGTCTGTCAGTCATCCTAGTGGCTCCGGACCGCGTCGGGGCGCCGTGGTACTCAGAGATGACACAGATGAAGGTGGACCAGCCCTGGGCGGTTCCCCAGTTCTGGCCGAAGTGGCTAGGATTCCAGCGATGGTGTGAGGAGCGGAGAATAGAGCCCCTATCTTGTGAGTTAGGCTCTATTTTTCCTTCTTACAGTTACTGGTGGACAGAGGGCTTGCGCATTACACCGTGAAAGTGTATGCAGCAGCCATCTCGTCCTGCCATGAGGGATTTGGCGGCAGGTCAGCCTTTAGTCAACCACTGATGTCGCGGTTTTTACAGGGGGTCAGGAGGCTGCGCCCAGTAGTGCACGCCTCCACCCCGCAGTGGGACCTGCCCCTAGTGCTCGAAGCTCTGGTCTCAGAACCATGTGAGCCTCTGGAGCTCTCCTCCCTAAAAGCACTGTCGTGGAAGACAGCTTTGCTTCTTGCCTTAACGTCAGCCAAAAAAATAAATTAGAAAAAGTGTCCGAGTAGAGGGCTCCGCCTGTGCTAATATAACAAGGGTTACAATACGTAACGCAACGTTTCATCTGAAGTCACAGAGAAGATCGGATTGTATTCCTTAAATCCAGGTACAAATCCAACGCTTGATAAGAATCAGCAGAAAGATTCGACTGTGACTCCAACATCAGAAGGTTGCAGATGTTAGGTAGATGTCTGTGTCACATGGCACTGCTGGTTTGAATGTGCAGTTACTCCGACACAGCTGTGCATCAGCTCCTTCCACCGGGGAAACGCAGTCCTCAGTTGTGTAGAGTTCTGGGAACATGTACATGACTTTGGGCCGACCGCTGGGTACTCTGTCATTCTTTGATGGTCTGATGACATGTGAATCCCACACACAGGTCTCATCCAACTCGTCCTGGAAAACAATTGATAAGGTATTATGAAAACAAGTTCACTGATATCAGTTCAGAGGTTGCACTAGACCAGGGGTGCCCAACCAGTCGATCGGTCGATCGCGGGGAGATTCCCAGTCGATCGCGAGATGTGTCTAAAAATAGAACAACAATATTCTGTTTTATCGTTAATGTCCTATAACATAATCTTCCCGTGACAGAATAATGCACTTGAACGCACCAAAGCTTTGTGATTGGCCGGCGTGACCCCATGTGTGGGGGCGTGGCTGGTGGGCAGTGGGCACTATTTCGCTGACGTTGTCCATGTCAACAGGAGTGACAGTCCGCGCACACACAAGACCGCAATTATGGCAGAAGCAAAAAAAAACAAAATATATAATTTTCACTCCGAGTGGGAGGATGATTATTTTTGTATCTATTCTAATTCAAAGTCCATCTGTCTCATGTGCAATGCGAGCGTGGCTTTATCGAAGAAGGGTAATTTAGGAGCGGCATTTCAAAACAGTGCACAAACGCTACGAGACGGAATTCCCTCCTAATTCTGCCCTCCGCTCCCAAAAGGGGAGGGGCCTGAAAGCACAGCTAAATGCACAGCAGTCCCTTTTCACCAGGCTCAACAACAAGAGCAAGGCTGCTACCATAGCATCTTATCGTGTCAGTCACGTTCTTGCGAAACACATGAAGTCTTTCAAAGACGGCGAAGTTGTGAAAGAAACTTTCCTGGAGGCTGCCGACGCGCTTTTTGGGGACAGTGAAAATAACAGAAGCATTTCAACAGGTTTTTGATATAATAAAAACTCAAGTTAGATACCGTTATTAATCAGCTGTAAGTTTTAGTTTGTTTGAATTTATTCATTATAATTATTGTACAAAATGGTATAAGAATTCAAACTTAAATTGATTATAGTCTATTATCAATTCAGGTTAAGAAACTAGTGTTGCTTGCATCCTATTTTAAAGGCATTTCTTTTTATAATCTACTAAAATGCAACAAAAAAAGGGTTTGATTCTATTAATGTTGTCTTTTTTATTGCACTGCAGCAGATTCCTGTGTAGCTTCAGATCTGAGTCGTCTTATTAGTAAGCCTAATTTATACTTTTGTAGCAACACTATTTTTATATAATGGCAAAGAAAGGGTTCAGAGTCTTTTCTTTTTTCCTGTGTCATATGTGGCAGCACTGTTCAATGTTTCTTGAAAACATTACCCACTGTAGTATGTGACGTGTGAATAAACTCCAACTCTGTATCAACAACACTGTTGTGTAACTTCAGTTAAATACTTGTATGTGTGTAGATTAGAAAGAGGTAAGATAAAGGATCTGCAGTATTTTATGAATTATTAATTGTACAAAGGTCAGTTTTATACAAGTAGAAGTGTGTATTTACCTGGGAGGCTCTCAGTATTATCTCTATTTGGACTGGTAGATCTCGGCAGACTGGCAACTTTAAAAGTAGCTCTCGGTTAAAAAAAGGTTGGGCACCCCTGCCTTAGATGCTAATATGACTACAAAATTAAACGAGAATTTTGAACCTGGCTTTATCCAAAGTTCAGATTTCGGTTCCTGAAATGTGTTAAAATATGCGCAAATGTAATGAGATAATGGATAATTTGCATATTCAGAAAACTTGTAATATAAGAAACAATTACCTTATTGTAGGTAATTAACTGGAGAAATTACCCTATTCACCTGGGGTGTCTTGCCTTAACTAGGCTTAATAAACCATTAGACCTACATCACTTAGCAACAGCTGCACATGCCCACATGCTAACTATGGGTCTTACAAACCTACATAACATTACAAATAGTCAGAAAATATTATTTACAATATTAATAAAACTATGAATTAAATTTTAACTGATTGACAAGGCAACACACTGCACAGCTGCAGCAGCATTAAAGGAAAAAAAATCGTCTTACCTTGTGTTGGGGCTTCACAAAACTCCAAATGTAGCCTGGGGTGGCACTAATGAAGACCCTCATTAGAGCAGATACATCCACATTGTCCAAAATGTTACTATGGACATGCATCAAAGTCAGATGTGTCCTTTTTTGCGCCATTCTAGAAAGTTGTCACTCTGCAGTGTGTGTGTCGCGTCAATTACGTCACTCTCCCAAGACCTACGACCTAGATGACTCGGATTTTACTTATTTGGAAAATAAATTCAAGCCACCTGATATATACAAATATATACTATGACTATTATATGCTACTGTATTACAGCTAATTTTATTTTAAGTAAAATCATAACTATTTGATGTAGTTTAATCATTTTTCTTTAGGTGGTCACTCAGTTTTTCAAATGTACACCACTCGCCAACAGGGGGTGCTGCAGCACCCCCAGCACCCCTACTTCCCGCGGCTATGCGTTGGGTTGCTTTAAAGCAGGGGTGGGGAACCTTTTTCCTCTCAAGGGCCATTTCAATTTTTACAATATCCTCAGAGGGCCGTACAAATTATTGACCTCTGCTTAAAAAAACTAAAATCACAGCCCATTCATTTCATTCTGTGCAAAGAAAAAGCAACCTCTTAATCCAGATATCTCACCATGACTCGCGCATGCATGCACGTGCACGGTGTGGCGTGACCACCAAAACAGAAAGATATGGACACAAGATGTGTGCAAATGTATTTAGTTTCCTATCTATGTGAACATGATTTAAGTGGGGGGGGGACCTAACCTCCTCTAGGGGGGCATGCTCCCCCGGGAAGATTTTTTTTTTAAATGTTGAAGTTAAAAGCATCAATCTGGTGCACTTTGGGAGCAACATTAAGAGATCTATGGATACCTCTCTCAACACCCATATGAAACAGAACTGTAAGCAGATTTATTTTTCTTTATGAATATTTTAAAAATCACTCTCCTTTCAAACTGTATTTTTCTTTATTAATAACAACTTTTTTTTACTGTCATATAGTATTTTATACCTGTTTACTTTATTCTCTTATTTTTTTATAACTATAATGATCATATAAAGATGTGCCTCTACAGTACCTCACTGGTTGGAGAAAAAGCTTCTTATATTCGTTAGCATAGCTAGCTAACCAGATGCTAATAACAACAAAGTTATTGACTGTATGATCAGCAGTGTTGGGACTAACGCGTTACAAAGTAAGTGTAGTACTTGAGTAAATGTACTTAGATACTTCCTGTGTCACATACGGAGAGGGGCAGTGGGCGTGTTTGTGTTGTTTACTAACAAGACTATCATGGCGGCGGCGGAGCTCAAGTCTAGTTTCTCCACCTGGAGATATTCTCACTATTTCACTTTTGTCGAGCACAAAGAAAAGAGAGTTTCTGTTAAATGTAAGTTGTGTCCTGGCGGGTCAAAGATCCTATCTACTGCCCAAACGAATAATTCAAATCTCTTAAAACATCTGCAAAAACAACATGCTGGGACGAAGCTAGTAACTAAGACCGGCACAGACCCAGACTCATCCAACGCCACTCCACCTCCACCTACGTAAGCAACAGCGGCTGGATTTTAACCAAGGGACTGCTAGCCAGGGAAAAGTCGATAAAGCCATTGCACGGTATGTTGTGGAACACATGCAGGCTATTGCTACAGTGGAGTCACCCGCTTTCAGGGAGCTAGTTAGCATGATACCATGTCCGGGCGGCACACGGCATATGGGACGGAAAACTTTTTCCAACTACCTGGAGAAAGAATATACAAAAATGGAAAGCCAGCTAATATTGATGCAATCCAGATTGCATATAATGCATGTCAAGTTGATCAACAGATTGTATTATTCTCCAATACAATAACAGTACTGAAATGAAGGCTATAAGGGCATTAATGGGAGCCCTTTTTTTAAGTAACTAAAACGTTACTTTTCACAGTAACGCATTACTTTTTGGTGTAAGTAATCAGTAAAGTAACTGAGTTACTTTTGAAATGAAGTAACTAGTAATGGTAACTAGTTACTGGTTTTCAGTAACTAGCACAACACTGATGATCAGTATGACAGATGAGCAGATCGCCACTGGGCTTTCAACTAAAGACACAGACACGCAACAACTGCGGCATGTGTACGGCTCCTTATGGGTACTGCAATTTCTGAAGTGCCGGAGCCGCGTTCTGGTGCACTCCGTCAGAACTGCCCCTGTCAGTCGAGACATATACCACGTGATGACACGTTAGGCTCGTGTTGTGTTCAAGGACCCTGTCCTTGGCCAGGAAAAACAGGCACTCGGTTGTTTAATTTTTGTGCGGTCTAGATTTCTTACATTTTTTTCTTTTTTGCGTGTGTTTATAAATTACCCCGGAGGCCGGAGGTTCCCCACCCCTGCTTTAAAGTCACGCTTCAGTTTAAGATTCACCCTGTAATAGATGTAAAACATGTGATGGAGCATTACTAACCTGACTCAGATGGTTTGTTTCACCAAACCATCTAGGAAAGCTCCATTGGAAGCCATTTGGAAAGGGCAAGCACTTTCAAAAATACTTGGCAGGTGATTGGATCAATCTGTCTATTACCTTCTATCATGGGCCACTGCTGATTGGTTAACAATGGCTGGTACATGTGGAGCACAGCACTTCTGATTGGTGTGGATGACTGACACACAAGAAGGACCAAAAAAAAAAGAATGGAGAAAAAAAAGAAAAATTAAAGGTGGGGTAGGTAAATTTGAGAAACCGGCTCGAGATCGCCAGAATTTGAAAATACACAACCGGAGAAAATCTGCCACTTCCTCACAGAGCCCCTCCTCCAACACACACGAACGCGCACATGACCAATGAGGGCACGAGATAAGTTTGTGCCCCGATGGAAGGCTGACAGGCAGGTAGGCCATCCAGTTACTTTAGCCGGGCCGGCTAAAATAATTGGTCGTGCTTTTTACAGTATTACGGCTTCCACAGATTACATTTTTTCATGGATTTTTTGTCAAAGCACTTAAGATATTCATTGCTATCGGGATGTTAAGAGCATTCCATGGAATATAACAAAAAGTGTATCTCGAGCCGGTTTCTCAAAATTACCTACCCCACCTTTAAATGTTAAAAAAAATCGCAGGCTTTGCGATTTGATAATCGCATCATTTCAAATCGCGATTTCGATTTAAAATCGATTAATCGTTCAGCCCTAGTCACAAGTCAAGTAATACGAAATTCTGATGAATAACCCCAGTTTCCGCATTTAAATCAGTTAAAAATATTGTGGTTATAAAAAGTTTAGTTTTATTTTCAACATAAACAGCAATGGAGAGTGGGGCGCTGAAATTATAACCCTATAAATTCTAAAAGGGCTCTAAAGTGATAACAGGATATTTTACATGTTAAGCCTCCTGCCCTGGCTCCCCTTCAGCCGGGTCACAGCATTTCTCCATGGTCTGTCTAAGGTGCTCCATATGACACTGTCTCATTGTTTTCCTTACTGTGTCTGTGCACAAAGAAATATTGCATCAAAGCAAATACAACGGAATAGTGCACACACACACACACACACACACACACACACACACACACACACACACACACACACACACACACACACACACACACACATACACACACACACACAGAGTGCTCAGCAGAGCACAAACATACACACACACACACACACACACACACACACATCATGCGCCTTAGTGACCAGACATCTCCTTCATAAAACGAGTAATAGGGAGATTAATCGGGCAGTTCGATGTGTGTAGAAGTGTGTGTGGTTAAAACGAAGCAGCCTGTGGTCGCTCTTCAGCTGTTCTAACGAAAGTAAAGCCAGTGAAGGCGTTGCGAAAGGCACAGCTCTTTGAGCGCTGGTGCTGCACTTCTCAGAGGCGGAGTTACACGTCCCGCTGCCTCCTGGTGCTGTAGCGATTTCATGAAGTGAATGAGAGTCTGAGTTCGAAATATATCTGCACTGCCATTTCCCAACATAAACAGTCTGCAATGAAACGGTGGTCGCCTATGGAATGCCATTCAAGCCAAAATTAAATAAATAAATAAATACATATATATACAGTTGCAAGAAACCCTTCAATCAATAACAGCGAACGGATGGTCAAAGTAAGGTACAAATAAACAGAATCACACGAAGCCTGGTTAGTGTTGTCTGACTTTATAAAGTATGTTATTTTTTGTGTGGTCTAGTCACTTTGCTCAGCGCTACTGCTTGTTACAACTTTCATTTTCCGTACTCGCCATAAACTGTTATTATGGCTCAGGTTAATCTAGCCCCCTTCCGACGTGAGCGTGGTTCTTGGTTCTTGCCGGGCAGCCAAGTGGGGTCAGCTAAGAACCGGTTTTCGGTGCCTGATTTAGAGCCTGCTCCGCTGCGGCTGAAACAGGAAGAACCAGAGCTAAATCAGGTTAGCCCAGAACTGGCTCTGGAACCGGTTTGGTGGAAAAGGAGCAGAACCAGAGAAGAACCAGTTAAGCACCAGAAAAGCACAAGAACGGTTCTTGAACCGGAACCGGTTTGGTTTATTGGCAGTTTGCAAACCACTTAAGAGTACTAGAGTGTGAAACAAGAGCTATTGAGTCAGTGTTGTGGTGCTATTGCTTTGGTCTGGATCTGTGAGCTAACCATGCCCCGTTCATTTGCATATAAGGAATGGAAATGTGGCATTATGAAATACAAGTCCCCTGAAATAAATAAATGTGTCATTATGAAATAAAAGTCTCTTGAAATAAATAAATGTGTATTTAAATGTACATGTATACATATTTATTGCCTCATTTATTTATTTCAGAATTTATTTCATAGGCGTATTTATTTAATTATTTATGTATTTATTTAATTTTGGCTTAAATGGCATTCCATAGTCTCCTGTGTGCTCCACATCCTCCTTGGCGCTCCGGTAACTTTCTAGATACAGTATCTTTTTTTTTTTTCATTGCCCTTTAGGGGCTCCGTACAATACAAAAACAAATGCAAATATTGAATTTTAAAAAGTAAAGTCCTTTCGAGTCATCTCTCTCAAGTCAAGTCTCAAGTCATGAATACCAAGTCAAAGTCAAGTCAAGTCTTTTATCAATGTTAGTCGAGCAAGTCTCAAGTCCAAAAATATGCGACTCGAGTCAAGTCATGTAACTCGAGTCCCCCACCTCTGGTATTTAGGCTGCAGCCACACGAGGACAAAAACGGCCGTTTGCGTTACTGTTTAGTGTCATATAGACCATTCGGCCACACGAGGACGACCGCATACGGCACTAAACGACTGAGGAAACGATAACGGGTCCCAAGGTGGATAGAACGGCATACGCAACGCTCTGGGGGGTCAAACAGCTCCGTGTGTGCACCCTATACGATCATTTTCTGATAATGATTGCGCAATAGCCCCGCCTCTCCCCACCTCTGCTGCTCACCTCCGCGTACCCCGCGCCATTGCTGATGTGTTTCGCCACCAACAACAACAACAATGGCGGATCGCAGAGTTGCTATCGTGCTCCGGACGCTACTGACCATGCTACAGTTCTTTGTGCAACATCTACAGCAGACTTACACATCCGGGGGGATCTTACTCGCTGCTTTTGTGGATATGTACTGCAGCTTCAGCGATCATTTTCTGATAATGATTGCGCAATAGCCCTGCCTCTCCCCACCTCTGCTGCTCACCCCTGCGTCAAAGTAAACTGCACACTAAATTCAGATTATTTATCATTCTCTCGATATGGACATAAACGCGAGTGAAGTCTAATCTGACAGGACGGAGACACCTCTTAAACTACCTAAACTAGTTATAAATATGTTTATTTTTACTGTCGGCCGGGTCACTCATTACTGGATCAGCTGCATGAAACAGACAATGGCGCTGTCCAAAGAGAGGGAGGAAAAAGAGAGGCTCCGTGTATTTTATTATTATAATATATAGATTCGTTATTCATTTGTTTTAAAGCTCAATAAATAACAAAGAAGACCTTTGACCGGCACTTTTATAATTTTGTCGGAAGGTTTAAACTTTAATACACGTTGACTGGCGAAAAACTCTGCCCCCACCGCGGAGAATAAGCAGAAGGGCAACCATGACAACCATGCTTCTTCGCTGCTTTTGTGGAGGAAGTTACAGCGCCACGTACAGGCTCCTGCATATGTACTGCAGCTTCTCCAGCGGTTGGAGCTAAACGGAGCTGTCTCGTATGGGCAGACACTATCCGGATAACTATTGCGTGTGGACGGAAGCTTGTTTGCGATTGCGTTTGCGTTAATCCTATGCGTTTAGCCGTTTTCGTCCTCGTGTGGCCGGGGTCTTAGAGACACATTTCATTTTCCTAGAGCAAAACATCAACATCTCTTCAGTTTGTGTTAACTACAGACCTCATTTCAGGCATCTAACCAAAAACATGTTTTTAAAAAAAGGATGACTTCAAACAACAAAACCGGAAGTGGTTAAATGCTTTTCAGGGTTTTAGGACTCATTCCTGCACCACTCCATGGCCCTGTTCTTCCTCAACACATTTACAATTGTTCTTCATCCTATCTTATTCCACTTTTTTATTCCATCTCCCCACTCCTCCGTCTTATTCATCTTACCTCTGTGTACTCTTTGTATCCTTTATTGGCTTCTGCTAGACTCTCCTTGGCCTCCTTGCTGCTTACAGAGGTGGTGTAAGCCTTCACCATCTTGTTCGCTCCGTCTCTGAGTCTCCTCTGCAGGCAGTACGCTTCGTAGAGCTCCTCGATCTGCGGAGAGGAAACACAGTTCATCTCCAATCCAAAGTAGACATAAGCCTCATGACAGTGTCATGTGGCCAAAAAAACTGTATTTTCACAAAAGGAGAAAAGATCTATTGCACCATATTTAAATATGTGCTAATTTCTGCAAACATTACATTCAAAGTTTAAAATAAAATTCACATTTAATTTAGGTTGGTCATAAAAGGTGTTAGCACTCGCAAATAACCTAAAATCCTTGATGCGTGAAAAAAATATGAAAGGTCTCCTATTATACTATTTTTAGGCATATATTATAGGTCTCGGATATATACAAATATATAAAAAACATGTCTATGAAGTGTTTTGCTCAAAATACCAAACAGTTCACTTGAGTAACTTTTTGTTTGCAATACAAGAATATATTTTAGAAGAGACTGCCAGTAATTCCACTGATTCCCATGTGTTGCTCTTCTGACTGAAAACTTGTCTGCTTGAATTTGAGTGCGACTTCACTTTTATAAAACGTAATCAGCACACAGCAAGTGACATTGTAAAGCATGTGTGTATGTACATGTGTTGGCAGGCAGTAAAGCCGTTCTGAGGCCCAAAAAGCAACCTGACATGATTAACCCAGTGTGCATTCAGTTTTTTGGACAGTAGACTTCTGTCCCTCCCTGTTATACACACACACACACACACACACACACACACACACACACACACACACACACACACACACACACACATATATGTACACATGATCCTTTGAAGTTAATGACTTCCTCTGGTGGAGTAGACTTCCTCGAAGAACTGGACAAACAGCCAATTACCACACACAACCTCTCAAACATGGACATAGAAACATACACACACACATGCTGGTGTGTGCTCTTAAAGTTATTATGAGAGTAAATGACTTTGACCCGTCAGATAAACAGTGTATTGGAGCCTGGAACATTTTCTTTAAATGGGGAGCGTGGTGGGGTTGTATTGTAGGTACAAGGAGCCATCATTTCTAAACCTGCACCATACATGGTAATTATTTAAAGAATTTCCCTTTTGTGCAGCCGTTGCTGGCAGCTACGTCCACACAGATCGCGTGGATCCTGCTACACGTTGAGATCTACACAGTTGTCTATATAAGAGGTGTTTATAATATTTTACCTGCCCTATTTACATTGTTCAGGGAATATTAGAAACATCATCTACTATTACCTTACATTACATGTCATTTATTACATGGCTTAGTTGAATACTTGATTCTGATTGGTTAATTTGGACATTTCAGAATATGTTCATTCTCGCTAACAGACTGCTGCTAAGGAGAACAGACCGTTTCTAAGGAAGATCAAGGGACTATGTACAATCCTATCAATCCGCAGAAAAAAGTCCAGTAAATGTAACGCCAGCTGTGGAGAGCAAGAAACTTTGGATTAATTATGGCTAAACTGTACCTAGCAAGGAAAGAAAAACAGAAAGAGATTAAAAGACAGAAAAACGCTGAAATTCAGAACAATCTACAGAAGAAGACAGACAGAAAGTGAACAATAATCGGAACAGCAGAAGACAGATAAGAATCAGAATCGGTTTTATTTCCAAGTAGGTACTGTACTGTTGCCAAATAGTACTGTTAAAACAGCTATTTAAAATGTTTTAAGACTATTCTAACAAATACAAATTAAAGACAATATTTACAGACATTTAATGATGTGAGAACATTGAGTATGAATACACTCAAATATAGTAAAATACTATAATCAAAGAGGGCCGTGCTGGTTTAAAAGAGATAAGAAGTAAACACTGACAGAAACACAGTACGGGCTCTGCAGTGTTTAAAGAGAAAGGAACATTTGAACAGACTTGGACGGTTACAGAAAACCTCGATCAGTGCAGCCGTCATTTTGAAATACGTTTCTGCCGCAGCAGTTCCAGCTGTTTGTACGCTGTGGAACGTACTATTTTTTTCTTAGCAGAAGCAATCTGAAGCAATCTGATTTTAAGTCAATACTGTCATCAATTGTTGGTTTATTTATTAAGTAGCCATGTAATAAGTGGGATAATGTGCAGCGACCTGATCATTAATTAAAAAAGAACACTGACATGGTGATGCAAGATTCCAACGCTTTTATTTCGGATGCTGATTGTCATGTTGTTGTTCTTTTTCATTGTTGCCTCGCTGCACATTATCCCTATCTTAATGTATCGAAGGGCCTATGATAGCAATATGGAGTGTCTTCCTCAAGGACACTTCCACATTTTGACTGCAGGGGATAGATCGAACCACTGACCCTCTGCCTGGTAGACGCCTATTTCCCTCTTAACCACAGCCACTATAATGCATTATAGTTCAACAGCATTGCAAACTGCAGCTTCCAGAAATAAAGACTTCAGAAAACTGACCAATAATTATTTTTATAACTATTCAAGAGTTAAGATATTCCCTACAGTAAGACCTAAAACTGAACCTAAAGAGATGAGTATTATATTTTAAAGCAGTGGTCAACGGTAGGGTGAAACATTAATTATTGTTATCTGTGGTCAAAGCCTTTGGAATCAGCTGTAAGTACACATGGGTGGAACCTTAAGAAAACAATCTGGAGTTGATCCCTGTGATTATAGGACCTCAGAGTTGTGCCTGACATGACCTCTGACTCACACAGTGTGTCTGAGCTGTGCAGAGTGACTCAAGCAGGTTCCTTTACTAATGACAGAGCTGTTGTACTAATCACATATTGCACTGTCTCAAAGAGCTATTTAGCCCTGTGCTGACCTCCTAGCTTTCTGTTCCAAAGGAAGTGTGTATGGGATTCGTGCACTCCGCTCTGCATCAGCCAAACAGCTCGCTGCACCCTCACTGCGAGGGGGACCCAAGTTCCCATCAGCAAAAACACGTGGGTTTGCTATCCTGGCTCCAAAATGGTGGAATGAGCTCCCCATTGAAATCAGGACAGCAGAAAGCTCACACACCTTCCGGCGCAGACTGAAAACTCATCTCTTTCGACTCCACTTCGAGCGATATAACTATTAACAAAGCACTTATATACTAATAAAGGACTGGCTTATCTAAAGCCAGTTGAGTAGGACTTGAAATGTTTTTGCTCTATGAAACCTGATGTACTTATATGATTCTGGTGATGTAATGTCATGCAACCATGATATAGTTTGTTTTTATCAAAACGTGAGCTTTTTACTTCTGGCGAATGCATTTACGCTTTAAGAATCAGTAGTGTGTTTGGACCAGATCTTATTTTCTGCAATATTCCGAAATCCAGTGAAAAAATCCACCGCAATTGTAACTTTCAGGTCGGCCTACAAAAATACGTCATCACTGCACCACAGTCTCTCATTCTTCTTCTTCAGCATTGCCCATACCTCATGACGCTGGTTAATAGTGGTATTGTTAATTTATTTTCTAACATTTCAGAATGCCTGACATGTTAAACAGAGAGCTTAGTTCTAAAGTCACACTTATTGGCATGTTCCATCATTTTTCATGTTCAACTGCAGTCTCTTCTTCTTCCAACCCCACAGTTTCCTCATTCTCATTGACATGTTTTCAGTTTGTGTCAGTGATTGTCTCTTTGCGTGTCATCCTCTGTCTCTGGTGGAGTGTGCACATACAGATGGTTCAGGTGAGAGGGATTCTAAAAGGATTAGATGGCCTTTTGTTTGTTGGAATTAAGCATTAGTAGGGAAGGGAAGACATAAGACATATGCATCTTTTTAGACAAATACAACCTCTATCCACCAAAGTCACATTGTTGAGTGTGTGTATTATGGAGTTTCAAGGTTATATCTCACACAGGCTCCGCTATGAAGGTAGATATGGTGCAAAATGCGAGAGCGTGTAAAACCTGATGTGAGCACTTGCAGAAAAAAAAATCTGCACTTGTGTGCATACATTTACACTTGTATACAATATCCACGTAACTGTGAACCAAATTTACACTTGTATAAAGTATCCACGTAACTGTGAACCAAATTTGAAGTCACAGAAGAAAAAAATGAACTTAGTGATGAAATGTTCACTTGCAGAAAAATACATATTTTTTAAATATATTTTCCATTACAACTCCAACTTGGTTATTACAACCTCTCAAATCAGTCATTACAACTTGACGAATCTGCTCCGTGGCAGTATAAATCGACGAATCTGCGGTCTTGACTTTTGCTACACTTCTTGCGATAAATGTGTCGCAAAAGTAATTTTCACCTGTAGATGTGGGGGGAGGGAGGGGGGTTGGAGCGAAGGGGAGGAGCTATCAGAACGACGAGGCTCGAGTCAGTCACACAGTCACAGCCACAGTCAGGTCGAACCGGATGACTGCGGGGCTAACGGTTCGTGTCGCTGTCGCTACCAGTCCGCTGACATGGCGCGTCAATCAACGGTAAGTTACTTGTCCAGTATTACTTTGAATATTATTATTGTGATTGAGGATTAAATCCGCTTTGAAGACCACCGTTTTATATCGTGCAGTTTAGCGGCAAAATAACGTCAGTTAGCCAGCTAACGCTAGCTTTGTTGAGTGTATGCTAGCTAAACAAGTAGTGGTTGTAGTCTACAGTAATTAATATATTATAGCCTACTGCTTTGGCACTAACAGTTGATAACCGTTTATGAAAATAAAACCAATTGAACTGTGCTGAAATAATGACAAGTTTTATAATTGTCTTGGGCTCCTGCTGTGTTTTTAAAGCCTTTGTAAATTATCCATGCTATTTTCTATTTAGCTAACGTCGAAGTAGTGTATGTGAAATCAACCTCACAATAAGATGTGTGTATATTACAATTATTAATGTCATATTTCAAGATGATTACTTAGATATTACAATATGGTTGGTTGAGCTGGAGTTGGTTGACCTTGTTGTTTTTATTAATTGTATTACCAAATTGATATCAAATAAACAGTAAGCATTGGGTAACACAACTTCCAAAGTTACAGTAAAATAAAAAGGACCCTGACTCGGACAATACACAATCCAACATGTTCAACAGAAGAGAATAAGTTATATTGTTTGTACACATGGTACTTTACATATATATATATATATACATATACATATATATATATATATATATATATATATATATATATTAGGGCCGGGACTCGATTAAAAAAATTAATCTAATTAATTAGAGGCTTTGTAATTAATTAATCGAAATTAATCGCATTTTTAGTCACATATAAATATTTGACCTAAGAACAGTGAGAAGCAATTTTTTTCACATGGATTTTAGTATACCATTAGGCGCATTCACACCGCAGTACTTTTCCCACAAAGGTTCATGAGAATTTAGTTCATGAGAACTCTTTGAACCTGGGGGTGGATTAGGCAAATGAAGCCGCTGACGTCACTTCTTCTTCTTCTGCTTTGGGTTTACTGGCAGGCCGCAAACCACTTCACGGCGTATACTGCCGCCCAAAGTCCCCGGCCGGAAGTCCCCGGAGTTGGGGACTGGCTTCAGTAGAAGCTGCTGGGAGTCCCAGCAGCCTTCCGAGTAAATCGCCAGAACGCCGACACCTCCTCATCTCCACCGCTCCCATGTTTTATTTTGTGTTGCCATAAGTTAGTCTCTCTGCGTTTCTGCGCTGGGCTAATGCTAATAATGCTAATGCATGGGGGAAAAAATGGCGGCTTCACAAAACTTTTTGGGAGTTTTATGGGGCGTGGTTTGCAATCCGCCCAGCCAATCAGAAATATAGCTCTTTTCTCACAAGAGAGCCGTACGAAAGTCCCTGCTCTCTAGCAGCTCTCTGCTCTCTAGCAGGGACTTTCGTGGGGGTAAAAAGGTTCTCATGAACTAATTTTAGTACCGGCTCTTTTTGGTGTGAACGCGATAAAAGAGGCTAACGTCCACGCTAGCTTCCACGCTAGCTGCTATATGTTTTGCATTGAGGTGATACTTGAGGCTTGATGTGCTGCGGTGATATGCGAATTCCTTTTTGCATAATTTGCACACAACCGTGCTCTTATCGACGCTTCCATCCGTCCGTTTTTTAAAACAACATTTCCCACTGTTGTTCACTGTGGTTTGTTGTTGTCTGAAGTCATGAACGTTAGTTGGTGCTCCAGTATAATCGGTACGCCTGAAACTCATCCAGTGAGAAACGTTCCGCGGTGCAAAAATAAGTGCGATTAAAATGCGTTAATTTTTTTAACGCGTTAATTTTTGTGTAATTAATTAATCTTAATTAACGCGTTAAAGTCCCGGCCCTAATATATATATCTGTTTGTTTAAGGTGTCCAGGTGATGCAGACAGGCTGGACCAGAGAGTGAGAGACAGAACTAGACTCTCCACAACAGTGAACTTCAGCACAGGTACAAAGACTCTTTTTTTCATACTGTACGAGGAATCAAGAAAGATATTGGTTTAAATAAATGAAGTATTGACTTGAATACACTGATATACATTCCATTAAACAATACTAAATACTAAATCACCTACACATCAGTGAAGTTGAGGGTTTTTTCCATGCAAAAGGTTACATTTAGATGTTAACAAGCACTATGACTTTGTCAGCTTTCTAATTTAATGTATTGAAGGCAAAGATATTTAACACATAGTGAGAACTGCTACTATTTATCTCTCAATATTGTCTCTAAAAACATGGTAAAAGTTATTCTTTCAGTGAGACAACAGAGCAAGCTTCTACAGTTGCACTACGTTTTGTAACAGTTACATATTATTTTAATAATAAAATATATTTCAATGTTGATGAATTTCATACTGTTCATTCATAATCTGATTACAATTAAAAAATAATTATATCAACAGCTCACCTCTTTCATAAATAACACACTTGTTCTGCAATCATATGTTTTATGTTTCCTGTCATTTTTGTAGGAAAGGACATGCCTGAAAGACACGACTCAGCATCTCCTCTTTCTCTGAGGATCAAGAAGAACATCCAAGAGGAAAATTAAAAGCTGATGTTATGAGATTTTAAGACCAGTACAGGACATTCACTAAGAAACTACTTATATTGTGAAAATAAAGATCTGCACACCGAATATTTTTGTAGTCTATCAGGACCATCATTTGTTTGTGACGCTGCCTGCACCTCAGCGAAGGGCTGGTTATAGTCAGGCTTATAAAGTGTGGCGAAAAACATAGTCAGCTGATGGGATGCATCTATTTCCACATCTACACTCCATCAGCTGATTATTTGTATTTGCCTCACTTTATGAGCTTCACATCACTTGTGCCTTGTACCGCAGAGTTTGCAACGTCACAAATAAATGGGGCCAATCTTCAGTCAGATGTGAATGTGTAATCTAACATTTTCAGTAAGAATAATGGACAAAAGGAATACAAATATAATTTATTGAAATGTGAACCAAAAGTTAATCAAATG
This sequence comes from Gymnodraco acuticeps, assembly GCF_902827175.1. Taxonomy (NCBI): domain Eukaryota; kingdom Metazoa; phylum Chordata; class Actinopteri; order Perciformes; family Bathydraconidae; genus Gymnodraco; species Gymnodraco acuticeps. The sequence continues at coordinate 99,382 of NW_022991940.1, forward strand.
TTTTAAATAAAAAGCACATATGGACAGAAGGTGTAAACCTATTAAATGTATAAGTAAACACATTTAGTCAAATAAAGTGACAGACTAGGCCTGTGCAGTTGGTATCAGCTATACCCAGCATGGGCTCCTCCATCAGGCCTGGTCCTCCTCGGAGAGGAAAGACCCTCAGTCCTCTCCAAACCAACAGACTGGACGTCCATCATATAGAGGTTTCTCCCTGAAGTCTCTGCTGCTCTCTGGACACCACGCTGTCTCAATCCGTCCACACTGAATATGAGAGGGGGAAAATGAAATTAATAAATGCTTTAGACAATAAGTAATATAAAGTTGACAGTTGAGTTGCTCAGTTTTTTTAGATTGTCAATACTATTACTGTATAACTAATATCCCAGGTTAAGAGGCACCTTCAAATAAAGATTGGTCTTTAAATACATTTAGTCTTTTGAATTGTTTGTCTAAAGTCAAGGATCTAGAACTGGTACTTAGTTTTAATGATAGTCTGGTTATTATGCTGTTTGGAGGAGGCATCACAGGTAAGAGTACTAACTAGCTACCATCACATGTACCTTAGCTTGACTTAAATGTATTAAACGTATAATTAAGTGATGGCAAAATATAAATAACTAATGTCATGCAAACATATTAATATTTGCTTGATTCCAGAGTTGAATTTAGCACAATTGCATACAAGCGTCAAGGGATTTTAAGATTCTGAAGTCTTCGTTCTAATTAGAAAATAGCATAGATAATTTACAAAGGCTTTAAAAACACAGCAGGAGCCCAAGACAATTATAAAACTTGTCATTATTTCAGTACAGTTCAATTGGTTTTATTTTCATAAACGGTTATCAACCCAAACCCAGCCAAAGCAGTAGGCTAATATATGAATTACTGCTGTAGACTACAACCACTACTTGTTTAGCTAGCATAAACTCAACAAAGCTAGCGTTAGCTGGCTAACTGACGTTATTTTTCCGCTAAACTGCACAATATAAAACGGTGGTCTTCCAAGCGGATTTAATCCTCAATCACAAGCGGATTTGTAGCGACACGAACCGTTAGCCCTGCAGTCATTCGGTTCGACCTGACTGTGGCTGTGACTGTGTGACTTATAGATATATGGTGTGACTGACATCGTCGTTCTGAGACCTTCGCTCCAACCCCCCTCCCTCCCCCACATCTACAGGTGAAAATTACTTTTGCGACACATTTATCGCAAGAAGTGTAGCAAAAGTCAAGACCGCAGATTTGTCGATTTATACTGCCAAAGAGCAGATTCGTGACGTTGTAATGACTGATTTGAGAGGTTGTAATATAACCAAGTTGCAGTTGTAATGGAAAATATATTTTTAAAATATGTATTTTTCTGCAAGTGAACATTTCATCACTGTTACGTTCCCTCTTGGCTAGGGATACAAAAGGGAAACGACACGACCAGATTGAATTTGGTATATGTTACTGGTGGTTTATTTGTAACGGCAACTGGGTAAAATGATGTACACAAACAGCTTGGCCCAACAACGGGTCAAGCTGTCACTATCTCACAAAAGGGTCTCCAAAAGAGAGTTGCCCAGTACTATACAAAAGGAAAGGAAATACCTCACTTCTAAAGTGGAAACAAAACAATAAACAAAACGGGGCTGTGGGAAAACACAGCTGGTGCGGGTCCACAGGTGCTAATCACCTGGATCTACGCAATATACACACGGGAATGCTGGTCTACAGGTGCTAATCAACCTGGATCTAAGCAATATACACACACAAACCCTATACTAACACAGAACCCTACGACACACTGCTAATCAGTGTGCTCGCCCAGAAACCCTACTGAATACACTGCTAATCAGTGTAGCTAACACAGAATACACATGGCTAAACAGTCTCAGAAGTCACAGAACGAAGGCAGTATCACAAGGAGAGGCTTGAGGCGTCTGTCACACAATACAGAGCCTCCTGAATGGTATCCGTGCCCAGCCTTTATACTCCTCCCCCGGATGACGTGGCAGAAGCGGGCAGGGCTTGGGTGACGTCTGTCCAATCCCGCGGATGTTGCGAGGTCGAGACGGCCACTGACAGCATAGGAACTGCACAGCTAATTTGCATACACAAACAGAGTTAAGGGCACAAGGTAGCAGCGGCTGTAACAATCACTAAGTTCATTTTCCTGTGACTTCAAATTTGGTTCACAGTTACGTGGATATTTTATACAAGTGCTCACATCAGATTTTACACGCTCTCGCATTTTGCACCATATCTACCTTCATACTCCGCCCTCTACTGGACTCTATGGGTACTACTCTCTATCATGCTGTGCGTGCTTTCACCTACTGAGTTACGTAAACGTAGCCGGCCAATCGGGGCGAGCCTACCTGAATGCGTGCGCAGGCCCACAGTATATAAGGCGGCTATGCCCTCCGCTCGCTATCCAATTCTCTTCAGCGAGTGAGTAACAACTGCGGAGAAAGTCAAACGTTTGAAAGAAGAAGAAAGAGTTATCATACCTCCATGGAGAGACCCGGGCCTGTCCTTCGTGCCCTGGCTTAAATAGCGGGCGCCGATCTCCATCACCTCTGCTTCGAGTGTTTGGGGGACCAGGATATGGCCGAGGCGGTGCCATTCACGTTCGCCCTTCCAGCGGGGCGGATGGCTCTGTTTGCCGTTGTCGGGCACTTCCAGGTCCGGTCCATGGAGGTCCACCGCCCTAGGTGATGACCATGGCGGCGGAGCGCAGCTGCTCCCAGCGGGCATCAGGCTAGAGCTGAAAAGATCTCTGCCCCACTGCCCACAGGGCGACTGCAAATAAACACGGGTGTGATGGGCATCTCGCTCATTGCTAGAGATGCCCCCACCTCACCAGATCAGAGCGATTATTTGTAGTTTGATCGGCGGTGTGGCCGCCGCCGTTGCCTGCCGTGTGATGTGTGGGGGGTCACGGCGCGTGGCACTTTCCAAAAGGACCGTGTTGATCTCCTGGGAGCCCCCGTGTTTCCAAGGGCTGAAAACGTTTCAGTGAAAACGATTGCATTTATCCCAGAGTAAGAGTCATCTCTCTCCACATTTCCACTTTTCACCATAATGTTCGTTTCAAAGAGACGGCATTAGGACAGAGTTGCGGCCCCACGGGAGCGTGCCGCGGTACGTTCAAGGACCTCAATTGAAAATCGGCCCTTTTTCTGTGTCAGCCCCCATGCCAAAACTCCCTTTTATAGAAGGTTTGGCAGCGGAGTAAGCCACCAAAGAATAATACAGCTTCTTAGCTGCACAGCTGCTGGCATGTGCCCTGAACACAGTTTTGTGGGGAATGGAAGCCCAGCTGTGTACTGACAGAGTAGAGGGGCAGGACACTGAGACTGGGTTACTCACTCCAGCTTTGCAGCGTCCCTCCTCCATTCAGGGATAATAGAGAGGCAAATCTATCATCCTGGGAGGAGATAGGTTTCCTTTCAACAGGAAGTTGAAAAGAGGCCCTGTTGCAAGAACGATGGGTTACACACCAAACATTATGATTTGTATCTTACACAATCCTTGAGTTGTATGTGAAATGTGTTGGCTTTAACATATGAAAATGTTTACATGAAGCTGCTTGTGATGCCGCCTTGACCAGAACTCTCTGAAAGAAGAGATCTAGTATCTAAATGGGATATTTCTGGATGAAAAATTATGCTAATAAAGTAAAAAGATGATGTTTGAATGGATTGTAGGGGAGGAGTTTCAACTGACACCTAGGTTTGTGGATTTTTAGAGAAGGACAGAATGAGCAGCCATCCACATTTAGGAGAAGATCGCCACAACCATCATCTCTGTGTGGTTAACCCAGTGGTTCTCAAAGTGGGGGGCGCAGAAGCATGACAGGGGGGGCGCGAGAGACCAGGAGGAAAATTGGTTATTTAAAAAAAAAAAAAAATCCTAATTTGAAAAATTATTGATTCGAAAATAATATGATACAGTACAGTACTATGTTATGGAAATCTGAGACTCAACACACTGGAGAGTACAAGTCAGAGTGATCAAAAACAAATAAATGGTGAATCAGACAGAGTTGTCTTTCTGGTTATTTATTTGAAGCTTCAAATACATAGATACAATAAAAATATAAAGACACAGGTTCCACAGAGTATATGATAGTCTGCAGGAGTGTGCGCAGTTCAATATGGTAGCAAGGCTTATATACAGGAAAGAGTGGGAAGTGCAGAAATCTGTCTTCACACGGTCATATTGTTATTAGACACCTGGCCTTGAGCTGTAGAAGTTCTCGTGTGACTTTGTGTGAGTCTCAACCCAGTAGCCAAAACAGCTCTGTGGCCTTGAAGCTCTTGGGAATAAACCCACAGTAGAGTAGAAAGAAGAAAACAGCACATCTCAGGAAATGAGAAGCATTTGGTTTAAAACATATAAGGATATAATAAAAATGTCCACTACAACTATTACATCTGGGTCTCTGTGTTTCATTAAAGCTCGGCTCTGTGTCTGTGGAACGAGCCATTTTGTGTGCGTGCACGAGCGAGAGAGAGAGCGCACCGGTACCGGAGATCGTTGTTGTTAGCTTCTGGTGCTAGCGAGCTACGCTAACAGATATAAGGAGTTTTTTCAACAACAAAGTGGAGGAGAGTCCTCTCCTGTGAGACTGAGAGGCTCAGTGAACTAAAGGACTCTCTGAGTGTTTAGATAGTTAACTTTAGTCTAAGTTATCTCAGTGGGTCTCAAACGTTTTGTTCACCATTAATGTAAACAATTATTTCCGAGGCACACGTTTATATGATCATTATAGTTATAAAAAAACAAGAGAATAAATGAAAAACAGGTATGAAATACTATATGACAGTAAAAAAAGAATAAAGTTTAAAAGGGTGATTTGTAAAATATCCATAAAGAAAAAGTAAATCTCTTTACAGTTCTGTTTCATAGGTGTTGAGAGATGTATCCATACATCTCTTCATTTTGCTCTCAAAGTGCACCAGATTGATGCTTTTAACTTCAATATTTAAAAACTAATCTTCCCGGGGGAGCATGCCCCCGGACCCCCCTATGTGAGGTCCACACACCACCTATAAAAATAGCACTTTACCCCTGCTTACACCTATATGCCTCGAGCCTTCATTGTAACAGTTGCGGGAACACTGTGTATATGCGTGGGGAGTGTTGTAGTAGAAAATTCCACTGTAGCGACCGGTACATTAATGGGAAACCCTAAATGTTTGAGCACCCTCTATGAAACGTCAAGCTACCCCACAGCACCCCCAAAATAAATATCTGGCGCCGCCACTGAGCCTGACTATTTGTGTTGGGGGGGCCCGACTTTTTTTTTTCTCCAAAGGGGGGGCCTGACAGAAAAAGTTTGAGAACCACTGGGTTAACCTGACATTTATGCTCTATGAACAGCATCTACAATGCACAAAAGTGTCATTTTCAAACCCTTTCATGTGGGTTTAGATTTATAACATTCTGTCAGCTTTCAGTTTCATCAAAGATGTTAAATTATTCAAAATGTAATGTAACTCCATGTTAAATCTATGTTAATGATGTGGCACCTTTAATTCATTTCATGTAATTAAGTGGTAAAAAAAACGATTTTGTATTACTCTGAGTCCGGTTTTTCCCTCAGAACTCCAAACGTAATAGGAACAGCATGACTGTTCAAAAAACAAACAAACTGTGAAATAGATTTAGGTAGGGTTGTAACGGTTCACAGAAGTCACGGTTCGGTTCGTACTTCGGTTTGGAGGTCACGGTTCGGTACGGGTTCGGTACAACAAGAAAAAGCAAAAGTCCCAAATGCATAATTCCAGGTTTGTTGTTACTTATTTTTGAACAGTAGTGCAATTCAGTTTAAAAATAAGGAACTCTGACATTTTGAATAATTAACTGTATTAAACAGTTAAAAATAAACCACAAACAGTACCACACACACTCAGATGGCCATATTATCTATAATGGCTGATGTCAAACAAAAAGGTTTCATCAAGCTGTAAAACTAAAAATAATGTCTTGAAAATATTACATCATAAATAATAAGAAAGTGTTTCAAGAGCGCATAGTCGTTGAAAAACATATGCCAAAAGCTTCCGTTATTAGGGCCCGAGCACGAAAGTGCTAGGACCCAACGGCGTCCTAGCACGAAGTGCAAGGATACCTATTGTTATTCGTGGTATTATTATTATTATTCCATATTTCAATGCTTATTTTCAGGCCTTTAGGATGCTGAGAAAGTTGTATAATTTTGCACACATTCCAGAATCGGTGAAAAATTTGATATTCTGGAGTCAATGTGTTCAAATTCTCCAACATGCTCTCTAGCGCCACCTATGGCCATTTCCGTTTTTGGAAAGATGTACAAAGTCGCACCGTAACTCCAAATGACCTGAAATTTTTCACACTTACTCGGGTGGACCTGCTCTACATATAATGTCCAAGTACCCGTAAGCTCCGCCTACTTTTTTTTTTTTTAAATTAGCATAATTTGAAAAACAGTTAAATATTCACTTAAATTTCAAATTTTGGTTTTTCAACACCAAACTCAGTATACAGTATCGCCGGAGGGTCAGACACATTATCGTAGGAAATGAGCATGTTCAGTTGATAAATGTGGTCGTCATTACTCTAAATGTCTTCGCAAAAAGGCGGGGCTTAGATATAAATGCTCATAACTCATCAACAATGTACCAAAAAAACACACATTTTGGTGGTAAGGTTCAGTCTGTATTGGGGAAGAAGCACAAAAAGTAATTTCCATTTTGGACCATAGGGGGCGCCAAAAACATGACAAATGTCTAACTCATGAACTGATGGACGAAATATTTTTTTTTTTTTTGTAGACATACTCTGGGGATGAGTATGGACTTATATTTAAAGTGTCACAACGAATGACAAATGTGGGCGTGGCCTGTACTTTTTTTTTTATGACGATGAGCTAAAATGGTTTTCGTTACGCAAAAATTGGTACACGAGTCACAGCCCACGACCTTTTCCATAATGTTAAAAAAAAACGTACATTTTCAAAAAAACTGCTCACTAGCGCCCCCTATTGTGTGGTAGTCGCATATAGTTTCTCAGAACTTCACGAATGTTGGCACAGATATTCCTCATGGAATTGCGGACATATTTGTACATACATTCCATTAGCCCCGCCCCCCAAAAAGTCGGCCATTTTGAAATATGTGCCTTTTTTATGCATTTTAAGCACATTCGTGCGGATTCCTCCTAGGGGAATGATCGGAAAAATTCCAATCCAGGACACCTTCAGCCCCTATCCAATATGATACTTAATGGAGAAGAACATTTTTGATAGCTCAATCGTGGAGGTCGTAAGCTAACAGCGAATACACCATTGTTGACGATTTACATGTCGCAAATTACTCCAAATTACTCGGATATAGTTAATCCGATATTCACGAAACGCTGTATACATATTGCTATTATGATTGCACACATATTTCAAATTGCCTTCCATTAGCCCCGCCCCCCAGAAAGTCGGACATCTTTTAAAATGTGCGGTTTTCAGCCATTTTACGCACGTTCTTGCGAACTCCTCCTAGGGGAATGATCGGAAAAAATCCAATCCAGGACAAGTTCAGCCCATTTCCAATGTGATGCTAAATTGCGAAGGAATAGTTGATCGCTCAAACGACGACTTCGTAAGCGAACGGAGAACTTTCCATTTTTGACGATTTACATGTCACAAATTACTCCAAATACTCGCGTATACTTTTTCCAATATTCAGGAAACGCTGTATACATATTACTATTATGATTGCACACCTATTTCAAATTGCCTTCCATTAGCCCCGCCCCCCAGAAAGTCGGCCATTTTGAAAAATGTGCGTTTTTCAGCCATTTTACGCACGTTCTTGCAAACTCCTCCTAGGGGAATGATCAGAAAAATTCCAATGCAGGACAGGTTTAGCCCCTATCCAATAGGATACTTAATTCAGGAGCACATTTTAAAAAAATTACTCGTGGAGGTCGTAGGCTAACAGCGAATACACCATTTTTGACTATTCACATGGCGCAAATTGCTCCAAACTGGTCGCATATAGTTTTTCCGATATTCACGAAACGCTGTATACATATTGCTATTATGATTGCACACATATTTCAAATTGCCTTCCATTAGCCCCGCCCACCAGAAAGTCGGCCATTTTGAAAATTGGCCGTTTTTTCATGCATTTTAAGGACATTTCTGCAAACTCCTCATAGGGGAATGATCGGAACAATTCCAATCCAGGACAACTTCAGCGCATATCCAATGTCATGCTACATTGAGAAGGAATAGTCCTTCGCTCAAACGGGGAGCTCGTAGGCTAACGGAGAATGTACCATTTTTGACCAATTATATGTCAGATAAGCTACTGAGGCCTGCCTGTTTGCCTGGCACATCAACTCTCACACACACACACACACACACACAAACACACACACCTACTGTTAGTCCAACAACGCCCTTTGCTGGCGGCATATTCATTACAAAAGACACTCGCTAACCCTAACCCTAATGTTTATTTGTAGATATCTCCTAAAGCCTACAAATACAGTGTGACATGTAGGCCTGTTACATTTGTTATTGAGCGATATATATTATACACACTGTTCTGCTTTCTGCACTGACCTCAGCAGCTGTTCTCACTGTAACATCACCTAACATCCAGGGGACATGTGATTAGTGAGTAAACAAACGGTAAAGGCAGAAAGTCTGATGCACATTTGATCATCTCAAATAACTTATAATCACAACGGGAACAGTTTGCAGAGCTGTGCTTCATTTGACAGAAGTCCAGTCATGCGTCACGCCTCTTTTAAACATCACTGTTGGCTGAAATCGTCTCAGGAGAATACTTCAGTGTACCCTCGGTTATAGCTCCTCCAGAGACACTCCTCTCTCCTCTAAATCAGTGTATCCTCGGTTACGGCTCCTCCAGACAGCCTGACTCGATAATCGATCCTCGACGACCCTTTAGAGAAATTTGTTTTCCTTCGACATCCGTTTCCGGGTCGCTGCCGGAGCACCTGGGATTCTGGGACGCGAAAATTAGAGAAATGACAAACGGCTCATTTCCCAGGACTCGCGCACGTCTGCTTGACGCCGGGACGACCTGCCGCCCTCCCCGACAGGCGCACGGACGCGAGGGCCCGCTCATCACTGCGCGCACAAGTGCGACCGCAGTTTTAATTTATTTTGGTCTCACGGCTTTCATGTCTATTGGTTTAAACAGCGGGGATAAGCTGTGGAACTGCTGTTGTCTTTTGCCGGGCTCCGTGATTGGCAAATCTGGGTGATGCCTTCTGATATTTAGCATGTTTGGCGTGTGTTACCATTAGCATACCGCACCGCTATCGAACAACGCCGACACACCGTCCTCGTCCGATCCACCACTCGCACTCCATCGTTATTGTAGTCCACAGGGAACCCGAAATGTTCCCACACAGCTGATTTAAAAGAAGCAGGTGGGTTCTAGCCATACTAACTTTTCTTCTTCTTGTATTTTGTTCATTTTGTTGTTGTGTTTCTTCTTGTTCTTCATTTGTTGTTTAAGGGCGGCTGGCAAACAGCTTTTAGGCGCAATACCGCCCCCTGGATTATATATAATGTAGTGGATACTGCCCTGAATGACAGACTTTTTTCCCACTCGTTAAAAAAAAGGCTTATTCGTCGTGTGTCGAAACGTGACGTCCGAACCGTGACGGTACGGGACAAATACGGATACCGTTACACCCCTAGATTTAGGTCATTTTGCCCGCTCCTGTAGGGTGGAGGGCATCAGGGGAGCGCAGTAGCTGGTTGATGGTGGCAAACAGCATTCTAGGTTAATTGTACTGGTTGCCAATGAGAGTGGAATAATGGCGTTAGGGGATCTGCCAATCAGGGGAACACCGGTTCGGTCCCATCCCATGCAGTAAACATGTCCCTGGGCAAGATGGAATTTAATTGTGTGTAAGTCGCTATTATTTAAAGGTTCAGCTAGATAAAATGTAAGACTAAATCATTTCTCTGTTCAGTTTGGGATAGATCTTCTTTAAAGTGGACCTATCAAGCAAAATACACTTTTGTACATCTTTTATACATGAATATGTGTCCCCGGTGTTCCAGGGAACTCACCAAGTGTCATAAAATACAACGCTCTCTTTTCCTCCATACCCAAATATTTTAAAAACGGGACTACAACGAGCGGAAACAGATTCCATCCGACCCAACGTCAGCCCGGAATACTGGGCGGTGACGCTCCGCCTACATGGGCAACGCTCCACCTATCAGAGAAATGGGGGGTTGGGCCACGGCCGGCCATTGCCGCTCGAAAGCGCTGAGATGCTGTAGTACATATGCCAGGCCTGTAAGTGGCGCTGTGGCTCTTTTTCTCCCTCCCAGAGGCAAGCGTTTTGCTCCTGCTGCTGTAATTCAATGCAATCCCTCCCTCGCTGTAATTCTCTCCGGTAGTCCACCAGCAGATGAAAAACACCCACCTCTCCGCCTCTTCCAAAGGAACGAGCAGAGTGCGGCAGAGTTTCAGTTCGATTTTTTTTCGCCGGTCGACATGTCCGTTAAAGTTTAAATCTTTCGAACAAAATTAGAAAAGTGCCGGTCAAAGGTCTTCTTTGTTATTTATTGAGCTTTAAAACAAATGAATAACGACTATATATAATCATATAAGAATAAAACACGGAGGACGGAGATCTCTTTTTCTCCCCCTCTTCTGACAGCCCAGCAGCTGATCAGAGCACGCTCCCCTCTCCTGCAGGGGGGCGTGGTCAGGCTGGAAAAGAGAAAATAGAGCGAAATGAGGCATGGCTAAAATGCATGATCTGTTTGGTATTTTGAAAAAAAAACTTCACAGACATGTTTTATATATGTATGGCCCTACAATATATTTGTCAATATATTTGGAATATATTTCCACTGAAATCCGTTCTCGTTGTGTGCTGGGCTAGTTTGGTTCGCAATTGGTTCAACTTGCCAACCAGCTAAGAACCAGTTTGGTTTTTCACTAACCAGAGTGCGAGAGGAGCCACACTATGACGTCATCAGTAATGTTCCTGCAACACCCAGCCTGAACATCCCTCACAATAATAACAATGTGCATGCTGCTCGTGTTCCAATAGGGTATTACCTACTGCTGGTGGATTGTTGGTGACCCAGTTGAACCAATATTTGGGGCCAAGAGCCGGCGCTGCTACTGTGGGAACACGTAAAACAAGATCGCAATCGGGCACCATCTACAAAAGGGATAAAGGTAGACAGGGAGGCTAGATCAAGAGGCTCCCACCTGAAGACCAGGGGTGAGTTGTGAACCATCGGGCAGAGGTATGCAAGAAAGTCAAGGGGTCTGTTTTAAAGTGGGCTACTGCTGCTTCAGTCTAAAAATAATAGATCCTGCAACTACAGTTGCAGTTTTACAGTTAAAGCCTTTTCTGTGGTACAGATGATGATGTGTTTTATGACTTACTCTAGCATGTATATAGGATCATGAACTTGGCGTACCGAAACAAGATTAAAAATTATAATATCTCAAATGCCAGCCAGTTGAACTCACAAGATGATTCACTTTGAGTGGGTTCCCAAATGGGACCCAGGTGTACATTTTTTCCTGACAGTTTCATTGGTGCTTTTAAATAATATGGGTTCAAGGTTAGCGGTTAAATTCAACCCAAATCCCGAGAGCTCACATCAGCACTATGCCTTATTACAGTTTCAGAAATCTGCTATGATCCCTGTCGTGAGTCTACGTAACAGTTTGGAAGCTGTTCCCAATGTTTACCTCCGTGTCGATCAGAGGATGGTGTTACACTATCAACAGGTTGTGGTCACAGATTAAAACATGTGTCTCTATACCTGCCCATGCAGCAGCTTAACCTTCCACGAAGGGTTAACCTAATGACACAGTTTCCCTGGGTGCACATGCTGCTCACCGGCCAACAGTGTAGAGTCACAGACCAAACAATCAGCTCTCCCCAATAGCATGGATTATTGTATAACATTGTGTCATTAGAGAAATTGCTCTACAACTTAATTGGTTCACAAGACTTATGTTAATTGCACAAACACTTTCACTTCCACATTAAAATGTAGGCACATTAAACAACATTAAAAACAATAAGAAAACACTTCAGTAAACATCTATGTGCATAATATATAATTTTACATGAGTAGGGATTCATTCAGGATGGTGATGTGTGACTCAGAACCATATTAGACTTGCTACAAACTAGTAATTAGCCTGCAGCACTCCAGTGACAGTTAAGCTGCTTATTGGCCAGCTGGAGATTAACCAGAAAGTCTCTACTTCGCAGACGCACGCATGCACGCACGCACGCACGCATTTAAATAATTTGTATACAGTAAAGTACAGTATACAGTACAGGGTTTGTCTCTGCTTGCCACAATCTAAGTAGTGTCTATCTGACCACCTAACAATCAGTATAAGATAGGGACAAAATGAAGACATGAGTAAACAGAGCTGACCTTTCCCATTTGTATTAGTGTTGACTGTGCTTTATTTAACACAAAATTAACACTTCCCGCTCCTTCTCAAAAAAGCTGTTTAGATAAGAACATAGGTGTAGAGTTGGTTGAAGTAACTTAACCCTAACTGGTCAGAAATGGGTTAATGCACAGAGACCAAAGTAGAGTAGGCCTACTCATTGAGACAGGGAGTATTCATTTTGCAGTCTGAGACCCCGGCCACACGAGGACAAAAACGGCTAAACGCATAGGATTAACGCAAACGCAATCGCAAACAAGCTTCCGTCCACACGCAATAGTTATCCGGATAGTGTCTGCCCACACGAGACCGCTCCGTTTAGCTCCAACCGCTGGAGAAGCTGCAGTACATATGCAGGAGCCTGTACGTGGCGCTGTAACTTCCTCCACAAAAGCAGCGAAGAAGCATGGTTGTCATTCTGTTTATTCTCCGCGGTGGGGGCCGAGGGAACCGGGCAGAGTTTTTCGCCAGTCAACGTGTATTAAAGTTTAAACCTTCCGACAAAATTATAAAAGTGCCGGTCAAAGGTCTTCTTTGTTATTTATTGAGCTTTAAAACAAATGAATAACGACTCTATATAATATAATAATAAAAATACACGGAGCCTCTCTTTTTCCTCCCTCTCTTCGGACAGCGTCAGTGTCTGTTTCATGCAGCAGCTGATCCAGTAATGAGTGACCCGGCCGACAGTAAAAATAAACATATTTATAACTAGTTTAGGTAGTTTGAGAGGTGTCTCCGTCCTGTCAGATTAGACTTCACTCGCGTTTATGTCCATATCGAGAGAAAGATAAATAATCTGAATTCAGTGTGCAGTTTACTTTGATGCGGGGGTGAGCAGCAGAGGTGGGGAGAGGCGGGGCTATTGCGCAATCATTATCAGAAAATGATCGCTGAAGCTGCAGTACATATCCACAAAAGCAGCGAGTAAGATCCCCCCGGATGTGTAAGTCTGCTGTAGATGTTGCACAAAGAACTGTAGCATGGCCAGTAGCGTCCGGAGCACGATAGCAACTCTGCGATCCGCCATTGTTGTTGTTGTTGGTGGCGAAACACATCAGCAATGGCGCGGGGTACGCGGAGGTGAGCAGCAGAGGTGGGGAGAGGCGGGGCTATTGCGCAATCATTATCAGAAAATGATCGTATAGGGCGTACACACGGAGCTGTTTGACCCCCCAGAGCGTTGCGTATGCCGTTCTATCCACCTTGGGACCCGTTATCGTTTCCTCAGTCGTTTAGTGCCGTATGCGGTCGTCCTCGTATGGCCGAATGGTCTATATGACACTAAACAGTAACGCAAACGGCCGTTTTTGTCCTCGTGTGGCTGCAGCCTAAAATGACAACAGTCTCTGCCAGAGACAGCTACTAGCTAGCTAGTTAATTAACTTTGTCCCTGTGACGTTATCCCCTGCTAACGTGTTTAAAACAACTATCCTGAAAAAGGGTCACACATTCACTCAAGCTACATGCAAGAAATTGTGCTTAATGTCTGGCTAAAGCTGTTTCAGGTCATGGTCAGCTGGAATTCATTGGTCTATAATTCAGGGGTGCCCAACCAGTCGATCGCGAGATTCCCAGTCGATCGCGAGATGTGTCTAAAAATAGAACAACAACATTCTGTTTTATCGTTAATGTCCTATAACATAATCTTCCCGTGCCAGAATAATGCACTTGAACGCATCAAAGCTTTGTGATTGGCCGGCGTGACCCCATGTGTCGGGGCGTGGCTGGTGAGCAGTGGGCACTATTTCGCTGACGTTGTCCGTGTCAACAGGAGTGACAGTCACACAAGACCACAATTATGGCAGAAGCAAAAAAGCCCAAAATATATAATTTTCACTCCGAGTGGGAGGATGATTATTTGTGTATCTATTCCAATTCAAAGTCCATCTGTCTCATCTGCAATGCGAGCGTGGCTTTATCGAAGAAGGGTAATTTAGGAGCGGCATTTCAAAACAGTGCACAAACGCTACGAGACGGAATTCCCTTCTAATTCTGCCCAACGCTCCCAAAAGGGGAGGGGCCTGAAAGGACAGCTAAATGCACAGCAGTCCATTTTCACCAGGCTCAACAACAAGAGCAAGGCTGCTACCATAGGCATAGCATCTTAACGTGTCAGTCACGTTCTTGAGAAACACATGAAGTCTTTCAAAGACGGCGAAGTTGTGAAAGAAGCTTTCCTGGAGGCTGCCGACGCGCTTTTGGGGGACAGTAAAAATAACAGTAGCATTTCAACAGGTTTTTGATATAATAAAAACTCAAGTTAGATACCGTTATTAATCAGCTGTAAGTTTTTGTTTGTTTGAACTTATTCATTACAATTATTGTACAAAATGGTATAAGAATGCAAACATTAAGATCTGTTCTGTTTAAATTGATTATAGTCTATCATCAATTCAGGTTAAGAAACTAGTGTTGCTTGCATCCTATTTTAAAGGCATTTATTTTTATACTCTACTAAAATGCAACAAAAAAAGGATTTGATTCTATTAATTTTGTCTTTTATTGCACTTTGGCAGCAGATTCCTGTGTAGCTTCAGATCAGAATTGTCTTACATTGTGTGGTACAGAGTGAAGTAGCCCTCCACTACACATTTAATTTGAAAGTCTTTTATTTTGTTCTGCAAAGAGCCAAAATATACATATTATTATCACAGTTCGCCACACACACACACCATGACTTCACTCAAGTGTATGTTTACGTTCTCTGAACGTATTCTCTATACTAACAGACACAAAATGAACATCTGCATCAACATCCAAACAATAATCATGTCTGTTGCATTGCTATTCCAGACCAGTTTCATCTTGTACATTCAATATCAATTTGTTGCTCTGATACAGTCAGCCAATCATGTCTACCTAACATTGTCACATTAACCAAATCACTTATGTATCTCTTTTAACTTATTTATTTATCTATTAACTATACACGAGCAGTCCGGGCTCTTTAGACCGGCTCATTGTTCTACTTTCCCGCCTCACGCTCGCTCAAGCTAACAAGGCCACCAGTGCTAACTACTGGCTAGCCATTTTCAGTACGTTACGTTTGCTGAACAAGTAACGTTCATAAACACTATTACATAAAGTCCAACCGGGATCATCAACTCACACATAACATATTCACTCATCAATTACACAATTCCAACTCTCCGTTCTTACCTGCAAAGAGCCAAAATATATATATTATTATCACAGTTCGCCACACACACACACCGTGACTTCACTCAAGTGTATGTTTACGTTCTCTGAACGTATTCACGCGAGACTTCACTTTGTCCCCAACACCGTGTAGCGAACGCGCCCTCTGCTGGTCGGAGTTAGACACTACATTTTCCAACAATAAACCAACCATTCCTTATCAGAAAACACACAGACAATTCTCACCACACTCTGAACATGAGCTGTATTAAATGCAAATCATGTTAAACATGTAATTACTAATAATGTAGGTATATCAACCCACTAATGGCTCTGTATGCCACACTCTCCCCCCCAATAATAAATGTCTCCAGACATTTCAGATACCCAAAGTGTACCTTTTCACACATTGCATTTTCACACTGAAAACATGGTATTACTTATTTTAAAGTGGCACTTGACAGTCAATTCAATTAGTACCCATTTATCCAAGTATCTGACCCATTTAGACCTATACCACTATGTAAGCCTCATTTATACTTTTGTAGCAACACTATTTTTATATAATGGCAAAGAAAGGGTTCAGAGTCTTTTCTTTTATGTGGCAGCACTGTTCAATGTTTCTTGAAAACATTACCCACTGTAGTGACGTGTGAATAAACTCCAACTCCGTATCAACAACACTGTTGTGTAACTTCAGTTAAATACTTGTATGTGTGAAGATTAGAAAGAGGTAAGATAAAGGATCTGCAGTATTTTATGAAGTATTCATCGTACAAAGGTCAGTTTTATACAAGTAGAAGTGTGTATTTACCTGGTAGTAGGCTGTCAGTAACTACGCCTCTCTATTTGGACTGGTAGATCTCGGCAGACTGGCAACTTTAAAAGTAGCTCTCGGTTAAAAAAAGGTTGGGCACCCCTGGTCTATATTATTCAGGAAAATTCCCAAGTACAGTTTGATTAATAAACATCTCTGTATTATAAAGTGTAATTGAAATGTGGCTGTGGGTATGTACAACTAATTATATTATATATATATATTTGGCATAATGATGATTATAATAGGATGATCATTTCTGTTTTCAATTCATACTGAATTGCATAGCCGTGGGAACATGTTTCAAATGGGGGGTGCTGTGGGGATGACACCAGGGCCGGTTTTGACCAATTTGCTGCCCTAGGCAAGATTTTAGTTGGCAATGAAAAACCTCTACAAAAGACCACTACACTACAAACAGAGAAACGTATTGATATGGTGGACAGCTTATATAAAAAGGCTTCAAATGTATTTAGTATTGCATGAACATGTTTTAATTGGGGGGTGGACTTCACATCCTCTAGGGGGGTCCGGGGGTGCCCCCCATGTAAAAGATTTGTTTTAACATTTTAAAGTAAAATGCTTCAATCTGGTGCACTTTGAGCGCCCAATTACTAGAGACTGATCTAGGGGATACAACTCTAAAACACCCATATGAAAAAGATCGGTTTGCATTTTAATAATCAAATAAGTATAACATAACCGATAACCTACCATAGCATGTAACAAATACATGTAGGCTAACTTGTTTTATTTTTGTGGTTCATTTATATCTTATTTTATCAGTTAACATTTATTTATGCTTTTTAAATCTCTCCAGTTTTAAACAATATTTTTGGTTTACTGTCCTATAGTATACATTGGAATGATTTCAAACCTGTTTTTATTTATCCTAATAATTATAAAGGAGTGCCTTGGAAATATTTGTTTACATAAATTGTGATCAAAACGTTTGAGACCCGCTGAGACAACTTAGACTAAAGTGAACTATCTAAACACTCAGAGTCCTTTACCTCACTTACCTCATTCACACCAACGCAACTCCGGTTCAAGCTCCGTGCTAGAGCTTTTCAGGTTCAGAACCGGTTCTTCGGTTTAGCTCCAGCTCTTTTCACACTGCCCAGAGTCCGACTGGTGCTGCGTCATTGCGTCATCGTTTGCGTCAGGACGTAACCGTTTGCGTGCCTGCTTCATAAAGCCAAACCGCGCGGAAACCCCTCACAGCTGACACTGACAACAACAACAATGGCCGATTGTGCTCCAGCTTCCTCTGTACCTCTTCAGAAGACCAGATTCCCAGTAGGTAGCTGGTCTCTTCAGTGGAGCAGTGGCTGCTTGTTAAGTTTCTCCATCGTTGTGTACAAACTGGATAAAACGCGGGCTTTTTGTTGTTGTTCAGGAGTTGATCCCGCCCCTGCCCCCGCCTCGACGTAAGCGTGACGTATGTGGTGCTTTTGCTCTGGCCGGACCATTTTTTGGTGCTTGAAACAAACCGGATTCCGGAGCTAAGAGGCTGCTCCACTGCGGTGTGAAGAGGAAAACCCGGTGCTTTTCAAGCTCCAGCTCCGAACCGGCCCCAAAACACTGTTGGTGTGAATGAGGTAACTGAGCCTCTCAGTCTGACAGGAGAGCTCTCCCTCCACATTATTGTAGAAACAGCTTCTTATATCCGTTAGAGCAGCAGAAGCTAACAACATTCCCCGCCGGTACCGGTGCACCCCCTCTCTCTATCTATCTATCTATCTCTCTCTCTCTCTCACGCTGGCTGTGAGCTGCGGGCGCCTGATAAGCCAACATCCCCCACTTTCATCACTTACAGCACCCATCGTACGGGGCAAATGGAAAATGTAACCGGGGTGAAAAGGGTGTTATCTTTACTTAATTATGAATGTTGTTACATCAAGGCTGAAAATTCATTTTTTTTGTATTATATTTGTATTTAATCTTGTGGAAGTGCAGATCCCCTGTCCTCCACCAAGGGGTGCTGCAGCACCCTCAGCACCCCTACTTCCCACGGCCCTGCTGAATTGTGAATTGCATGAAATGATAAGCTGTTTTTGTTGTTGTCTGTATGTTTGACTGTGTGTGTGTGGACCCCAGAATGAATAGCCACTTCTCATGCTAGTGCTGATGGGGATCCTAATTAAGACTGAGAATAAGAATAAGGCACACGTCATGGAAATAAAAAAAAACAGCAGTCAGTTCCATTATTGCAAGAGAAAGTTAGCCCTAGCATCATGGTATAGTATGATAAGGTATAGCAGTAGGTCAGTGGGGGGCAGTAGCTCAGTCTCGAGGGTCAAACAGCCCATATAAGGATTATGGACTGGTGTTGGAGAGGACCCAGTTCACTTCCTGGTCCCTGCCGTGGTGTGCTTCAGCCAGGACCCTCTGCTCCCCAGGTGCAGTGCAACAGCTGCCCACTGCATCTTAGTACTAGGGCGGGTTAAATGCAGAGGTGTGTGTGCTGTGCTGTGTACATGACGTACATGTGTGTGACAAATAAAGAGTGTTTCATTCGAATCCTTCAAGAAAAAAAAGTAAATATGTTTATCACTGGTGCAACCCTAATTTATGGATTAGGACGCAGACGAAGAACCTCAATGTCCTCTTTGATATCTAACCGGGAACTGTGTTACATCTTTCTCCCTGATATCTTGTCATCTAAAGGCATACAATCCCTGTGTGGCCTTTTTTTATTTGTACAATTTGCTTTAAAAAAAGAGAAGGCTTAAGGATGAGGGCTAACAAATTAGGAACTCTATCTCAGGTAATGAGTTGGGCGGATTTTGTCAATTAACCCCAATCCAATAAAGAGCAAAACAACAGCCCTTAACATTATCTTAAAGTCTGATATGGCTTCAACACAGTATGTCCTCAGTCTTGAAGTAACATCATGTTACAACTATATTGGGGTGTCATGTAAGCAGCATGAGTTGGCGAAGAAAAACACATGCAAAAAAATGACATGCCCTCAGCATCATCCCTCTAACTAGCTGGAACCCCCATGCATCACTCTAGTAATTTGGAAATCAAAAGATGAACCTGATTTGGCTAGTTGTGATTGGACAAGTGCTGTTCAGGGGAGGGTTTAGTAAATGATCAGTGGCAATAGGTAAAATGCATTGGGTGTGCTTTGATGGTGTATCATGCCTTACGTTTTAAAAGCTGTAAAACATCAGCAACACAGGCCAGAACAGAGTTTTCTGGGGGACCTGGGCACCAGGTCCCCCAGAACACGTGTGAAATGATGTAAGTATGAAGCAAGACATTGTGGAGCTCTGTTAACACTCCCTGGGTAAGGTTAAAAATAACCATGTCCAGGGAATAGAAAAGAGGTTACACACAGAAAAAACGCTTCAGCACTGTTCTTGATTCTCTGCCAATACATCTGCAAACATAATTGTCATTTTTACATTTCGTTTTCATAATTTTCCTTTCCTTAAATATGAAGATGAGTTTTCTTGGGAAGCACTACCATGGAGGTATAAAGAGAACAGCACTGGAGGCAGGGCCCTGTTCGTTCCAATGAAAGTTGCTCAGGGGCGTATGAAGCCAAAAATGGACTGACTGTCGAACTACCCGGATCATTCCAAAACTTGGGCCCAAAGAGCATGAGCACTTTCAGTTTTCCTTAAGCCCCGCCTCCTATCTGCTGATCTTGGCTCAGTCAAATGAAGAGATATGGAAAATAACTCTGGATTCGGCTTTAGTGAATTGTACAACTTTTAGACCCTAATGATTTAAACAAGGGCTATTGAAGTGATCCTACTGGAAGTTCATTAAGTAAAAAAATAAAGTATACGCTGATTTACAGACGTCTCTTTTCCAATGAAAGTCAATGGGAAAAAATCCTCCAGAGCACAATAACATCATGGACTAAAACTAATTATGTAGAAACACTACGAAAATGTGCTTCAACGCCCTGCTCACTTCCTGGAAGCTTGATCACTACTCGGTAGGTATGCACACAAACTCAGATTTGGCGGCGATTCTGACCTTATTAAGAGGATTGTTAATTAAATGCAACTGATTCACATTAAACCGCATCTTCAGTGTGAATATGAACGTTTTTTTTTGTAGTCCCGCTGCAATCCCTGGCCGCATGTGATCTTATATTGGAATGAACCCAGGAACTTCACACAGTGAGGAACAGAGATTTTACAGGAAAAAGAGAAGCACCAGACTAGTGTTATATGCAGATGGAGCTGAAGTATCAGAATGTTTAACAGAAAAGAATAAACTGTATAAGGCTTGGGGAGTTACAGATTACATGAGACAGGTTTTTGCATAATTACGATACAGAAGAAAGGTTATCATATACCCTTACAGTAATCGGATTACTGGTGCATTTTTTTTTAATGGGGAGTACTAGCAGGATTACAATGGCACAATACAGGAAAAGGGAAAAAAACATTACCTTTCAGTCTAAGCTGTGCCTTCCAGCTGTTAATATACTGTCACTATCCAGGATGGTGGAATGAGCTCCCCATTGACATCAGGACGGCAGATAGCTTGCACATCTTCCGGCGCAAACTGAAAACTCATCTCTTTCGACTCCACTTCGAGCGATAGAACTATTAACGAAGCACTTTTATACTAATAAAGGACTGGCTTATCTAAAGCCAGTTGAGTAGCACTTGAAATGTTTTAGCTCTATGAAACCTGATGTACTTATATGATTCTGTTTTCTTCAAGTTGTATTTTGTTGGACGAACGCACTTATTGTAAGTCGCTTTGGATAAAAGCGTCAGCTAAATGCAATGTAATGTAATGTAATGTAACTATCCACAGAGACAACATCTAATTGAAGAAACATTGGTAAATGCTTTGTAAATGATACTATTTTTTATTCCAGATCTCTGAGCAGGGCACACGTTGTTGATACTAAATATCTTGGTTTCTTATTTCTAAGCTTACATTTGTCTTTTGTTTTACACACTTGAGGAAAAGTAATCTGAATGATTTTTATTTTTGAAATGTATTTGAAATGTATCACGGATTGAACGGTTTTATTAGGCTTTTATCAAGTTTAAGAAAAGTTAGATAAAAGCTTCCATAACAAATTGATGCATGAACTTCAAAAGAGGTAGACATTTTGAGTGTGTGTGTGTGTGTGTGTGTGTGTGTGTGTGTGTGTGTGTGTGTGTGTGTGTGTGTGTGTGTGTGTGTGTGTGTGTGTGTGTGTGTGTGTGTGTGTGTGTGTGTGTGTGTGTGTGTGTGTGTGTGTGTGTGTGTGTGTGTGTGTGTGTGTGTGTGTGTTGCCCTTGGTGTGGACAGGGGGTCTGCGTTTTATCTCAGTCTCACGCTGTGCCAGTCTCCGTGTCTTCTCTGTGAATTTTTCTGGATTCTTCTGTTTATGAAATCCTCCCCTAAAGCTCTCACGCTCTCCCCCACTCTGTCACTGACTGTACAGCATCTACTGTACATCTTTAACATAAAAGATATCCCATTTCCAAATGTATATGCAACCATTATTTAACCGTCAAAACCTAGCCTAACAAAAGGCTGCTTTCTTCCTGCAGTGTTTTAAAGGACACGCTGTGAACTTCTGATGTTGGTACATAACAATGCAGCATTATGATATAAATCACTATCTGACCTCGACCTGTAGGAAAAGTTCAGGCATTTCCTTTACGATAAACTGAAGTTATCCTGAGAAATGTTACGTCTTATAATGTTTCTCATGTGCATGATTTTCTATATTACTCCTATCAGACTGACGTAAACCTACTAAAACTGCTCTACATCCAGTGAGAGTGACCAGGTGTCACACTTTGCACAGCATTTTTATCATTTGTCTTGCAAATTGAGATAATATCCCACATTTGATTAACAGTCGCCCTTCTAAAACTTGGCTTTTAACCATTGGCTGTTTGGAAACACAGCTAAGGGCTATCACCTGCAGTCATTTTTCAGACTGAGAGATTACAAAATCCATTCAAACCAAATATATTTAAGTACTTTTAATTGCATCTTTTATAGTCATGCATTGTTATTAATATTGATAAGCTAATATATTCACTAGAAATGTTTATTTTTAAAGGTTAAATTATATTTAAATCTAAACTAACTCTTATCATGGCAGTAACATGTCCCACATTGTCCCACACAAACATACTCTTTGTCCTTGCATGTGGCTTGTTGGCACCTGATCAGCCTACATCCAGTCCATTATTTTTAATTTGTATATATTGACATTCAACAGTTTTTAACAGATTTTTACACTTTTATATTATAAATAATAACCTGCAGAATTTTTTTATTCTTTTATATTTAGATACATACATACATATTTTGTATTGTGTACTTCGATCAGGAAACTTTTGTGAATATTCCAGTACTACAGTAAAATGTTTTAAAAGTGGCGGAAAAGCATTGCATAAAATAGCTACTATACAGTATTGTGTCAGAATAACAAACACAGGTACAGTCCCAAAAATATACAAATATGGAAGTATGAAAATATGCAAATAT
This sequence comes from Gymnodraco acuticeps, assembly GCF_902827175.1. NCBI lineage: Eukaryota > Metazoa > Chordata > Actinopteri > Perciformes > Bathydraconidae > Gymnodraco > Gymnodraco acuticeps. Next base: position 122,284 of record NW_022991940.1, read on the forward strand.
GGAAAGAGGACAATGTGAATTTGGTTGTTCTGGATTTAGAATCTTGCCGGAGTTTTAGGCGACCTTAAACGCACCAGCAGAGGGAGGTCTCAACACTGTCTCTGCTGTCTGTAAATTATATTTGACTAAGTGACCGACTGGCTAACTGCAGCAAGTTCTGATTCGATCAGTCTGCTATAAAATAGTTGTAAGCATAATGCAGCACTTCCTCTTCAAAGGAGGCGAAGTAATATAAAGCCATGATGTTTGATGATAGAAAAGAGGGAGTAGAGAAAGAAGAGCTGCAGTGATTAAGACACACCAATCAGGAAGTGACTATATGTGATGTTCATGTGTGCATTTTCCAATCTGCGACCTCAGATGTAAAAAGCCCTGCACACTGTCTTTACTTATTACGGTCCAGGTCGAAGTAAAGTAGAGTTTTCCTATTACTTTTCCTAACAAACTTCCTCTGTTAAGACCTGTATCCACATTAAGCCTTTTCCTGAGCAGCAGCATATTTTTTCAATGTTTCACATTAGCTGTGAGTGCATGTCGTCGCCACCTCAAGAAAAAGCAAACACCGTCTTTTTCTCTGAGCTAACTGCCATTGTGTGCAGCTTTATACCATTCCAATAATAAACAGGTTGTAGTAATGGGGCAACAAATGTAAGAAAAAAGACTACAAGCTATTAAACATGGACATAAACCATTTTAGATTTAAAAACATACTTTAAAGGTCCCACCATATGCTTTTCTGGTTATTACCCGTCCCCTTGTGTGTTATGTAGGTTTTTCTGCATGTAAACGGTCTGCAGAGTCACAAACCCTCAAAGTACACCCTGTAGCGAGTAAAACTCTAACACAGAAAATACCTGTCTATGCTGCCCCAGAACGCCTCGTTGGACATTTTTCTTTTTCCATTTCTTTCTTCCGGGGCCTATTGACATTGTGAAGTGGATTTCCCGCTGTGTTTCCCTGGATGCTGGATATAGACTAAGTGCCATGTTAGCGGGACATTACGGAGCTCACGAGTCCGCCCCGCGAGTCCCCCGGAGTGGACAGTGTGAGGTAGATTTCCCGCTGTGTTTCCCTGGATGCTGGATATAGACCAAGTGCCATGCCCGCGGACACCGCGGGCATGGCACGCAGACCCCACACAGCAACCAGGAAACGACACCAGTAATCCACCTCACACTGTCCCCTCCTCGAGCCCCACAGGGCGGACCAGCGAGTCCTGCAACGTCCTGCCAACACGCAGCATTCTCATCTGTTTGTCATTACTGGTGTCCTTTTCTGGTTGCTAACAAACGCCATTGTAAAACATAAACACTGATATTCCACGGTAACGGTGGTTGACTAATCAGAACAGAGTGGGCGAGCTGACCAATCAGAGCACAGTGGGCTCATAGGGAGGGGGGAGGGCGGGTGTTGCAGGAGCTCCAACAAGGCGTGCAGGACAGAGAGTGAATACACATACTATACAGAGATGCTGTATGAGAAAATCAATGTGATTTTGGAACATTGAACAATGTAAATCTATTCTAGTAGACCTCAACAATGGAATTATGATCAGTAGAAATGGCCAAAACATGGGACCTTTTAATAATGAGGAAGAAAGTGCTTTTTCTTAAGACCTCTAGGTGGTTGTAGTGATTCATGTAAAAACAACTTTTTTGTTAACAAGAATACTCCATATGGCTCTATACATCCTGAAGCATCCAAAAAACGGAAAAAAATGCAGCAGAGCTTTGAGATTCACAATTGTAAAGAAAAGTAAAAGAATGACAAAATCAATGTCGGAGGAAGAGGAACACCTGGTCTAGAAAAATGACAGGAATGGGTAGAATGTGGAGACAAGTTAAATATAAAGTAGCCGCACTAGCCGGTGGTTGTGGCGTTAATATGCTTGGCCAGCATTGCTCACTCACAGTCTAAAATGCTTCAAGAACTCCAAGGTCCCATGTAATGTTTTTATTAAATGTAATTTATTTAATTTCACAGGTGGATTAGTAGAAAGGCATCTCACTGAATTGTGAACTATTGGACTTTTAGTTATGCAGATACAAATGCACATCTGTTCTCATGTATAGTATCAAACAGAGGCTTGAAGTCCTCATCAGGGACTTCAGACAGACGTATAATGAAGGGGCCAAACTGGGTCTCGGACCTCTTGCTTTATTATTTTGACCCACATGTTAACAGGTTAAGCGGCCACACAGACTGCATGGCAGCGCCACTGCAGCTGGCTTCCTTTCTGTCTTGTCAAAATATAAAGTAAATGAAACAATCTCTTATTGATGGACATTATCTAATGTAACTCGTAGTAAATATATTTGCGGATGGGTTTTCCTTAAGCGCTACCTCCCATCCTCTATGACACAGCAGTGGCATGGCCGTATTCGGCTCAGTCAAATGGTTAGAGAGGGTAAATAACAAGCTTTAAGTGCATTTTACAACTTTTATGCCCTAATGATTTAAATAAGTGCTATTCAAGTGTTTGTACTAGGTATTCAATTTAGCTATAAAAAAGTAAAATCTACTGATTAACAGACGTCTCTATACGGATGTAAGGCAATGGGAGAAAGTATTTTTGGTAACGGACTGACACGGAAGATGTAGTATCACCATTTCGCCACGAAAATGTGCTTCTACGGCTCACTTCCTGTGGGCTTGGATAAGACCCCATAGAGAGGCGAAGTCCCTCCATTTCCGGTGGACCTCCATGGGACCTTATTTCGGAAAAATTATGTATTGAAGTCAATGGCGAGAGAAAAGTTATCTTTCGATCCCGTTTTAATTGTGCCACGAATTACACAATGATGTTTGTCAATTTAAAAGATAATTTTGCAAGTTAAAAAAAACCATCTCTGGTCTCGCACAACAACACACGTCACCAAGATGGCCGTCACTACGGTCTTGCCAAAAAAGGGATTGACTACCCTCACTATCACCACAATGAAACACGTCCAGAAGAATGTCATGCAAAGCTGTCTGCCTGCCCGCCTTCCTTTGATTCTCTCTGAACTGCCTGATCTTTTTAATGTTCAATGTTAATCATTTGTGTAGATAGCATGAAGTAGAAAAGATCAACGATGCTAATGTAGCGTTAGCGTTAGCATGTCTCCCCCGGGGGCATCCGGGCTTAAATGGTGTATTATAGAATGATCACACCGGTGTGACAGTACTCTTCAAAGGGTTCACGAAATATGACTACTACTCTTACTGTTTAACATTTTGGGTTACTTAATGTTACTTCATGTTAAGGCTAATAAAAACGACAAGGCTAAGGCTGTAATGCTAACTAACGTGCTTGCTACTAGCTAGTTAGCTAACTTGATCCAGCCACTCCTGGTCCTTTCATCAGACGGGAAACGAAAGAACGAGCAATACCCATTGTTGGTATGATTACAACCTGGTACTAAGCACACAGGTATCTTGGTAAAGTTATCTTATCTTAGCTATCTCTTATATTTAGTGGAGGAAAACAATTATGACATCACTTACGCGACTCTGGGATTTGTCATAGTCTTATATTTCAACAGTTTTACGACGAACTGTGACTTTTTTGACAAGGAAATGATTTTTTAAGATTGACAAACATCATATGTGTAATTCATGGCACAATTCAAACGGGATCGAAAGATAACTTTTCTCTCGCCATTGACTTTAATACATAACTTTTCCGAAATAAGGTCCCTTGAGGTCCACCGGAAAGGGAGGGACTTCACCTCTCTATTGTGGTATCCCATCTCTTAAAGGTCCCATGTCATGGCCATTTCTACTGATCATAATTCCATTGTTGAGGTCTACTAGAATAGATTTTTGTTCAATGTTCCAAACTCACATTGGTTTCTCATACAACATCTCTGTTGTATGTGTATTCACTCTCTGTCCTAAACGGCATGTTGGAGCTCCTGCCCCCCCCCCCTCCCTATGAGCCCAGTGTTCTCTGATTGGTCAGCTCGCCCACTCTGTTCTGATGAGTCCACCACCATTACAGCGGAACATCAGTGATTATGTGTTACTATGGCGTTAGCAACCAGAAAATGACACCAGCAATGACAAACAGATGAGAATGCTGCATGGGGTCTGGGTGCCGTGTTGGCGGGACATTGCGGGGCTCGCTGTTGGAGCGGACAGTGTGAGCTGGCTTGCCAGATTCACCACTGTAAAACCTTATTTTGTTCACTATTACCCAGAACAACACCCTCTTAATTAGTCATCACTTTACTTTATCTGTGTCAGCACAAAATTAGCACACTAAGTTTTCCATTCCCCCGAGGTTCTTCCTCATAAATAATGTGTCATTAATTACTCCACACTATTTAAAGCAGCACAAATGAGTTCAGTGCAGTGCACATGCAGTAATGCCGCTCAATGTTAGTACAGATGGATGTTGTAGTGTGGCGGGAGGATGTTGTGTGTGTGGTCCGAAACAATATGTCCAGCAGGGAGGAGGGGCAGGAAAAACCGGTGATGTCAGTGGGGAAGAAATGGAGGGAGGACCGCCTTGCTTTTTCCTTTTCCTCCTCCTCCCCCCTCCTCTTATCATTGTGTCAGAGAGAGAGTGGATCAGTAGGCGAGTGGACGAAGGATTACCAACTGTGACACTGGATATGGGGAAAGAGAAAAAGGGAAAGAAATCGGGAAAGAAAGAAAAGTGAACCGAATGCCCAGAATAGTGAGTGGCTAAAAGCAAAAGGAAAGTTTACCAACTAGGAGTCCACTTGGAGTAAGGACTGGGAGGTTGTTTCTGGAACTGGGTGGACCCCTCGCTAGAAACACTTGACTACGACCACCACCACGGCACCATGTACAGTGGATATGGAGGTATGAAGCGGTGCATCTCAGTCAGACCAGCTTAACTCTAATCATTAACTCTCTGTTTGTCGCTGGTTAACAGGTTTGTCACTTATTACGGAGTTGATGGATGGAGAATTCACATAAAATACCCTAACAACAGAAACTTCTGTCACTTATTTTGAACCTAATATGTTTGTCAAAGTCATGTGATTCAATGGAGGTCCCTTCCTGAACATCACTCTCAGCCTCAAATGTATTTTTCTAGAACTTTTCTTGACTTGATTGAATTGGTCAGTGGTGTCAACACAAGAGTTAATTCTACAAATAAACAAATACTTTTGGTCACTCCTCCTTAAATCACTATGCCAGTGTGAATATGCCACAACACATAAGGGTTTAGTCAGGCTGGGTTTCCATATCTATATCCATTTTTGATAAGTTAGTGGAATAGTCTGTACATATGTATTGAACTGAGGCTATGATTATATTTTCTGATGAGTCTTATAACTTCTGACATGACATACAGTTCTTAGTTGTTGTTCCTGTTGTCCACACTGACTGTGAAGGGATCAAGAGGTTTGGTGTTGGTGCAATAAACAATTAATATCCATATACAATAAAGTTCAGCTGGAGCTAATATGAGGCTTTAGTCTGTTTTTTTCGAAAATTACATTCTTTGTAAAACAATCATTGAGAAATCCACATTAGATCTGTCTTATGCAGACTGTTGACGCTAAATGTTTGTTTTGAAAATCTATCCATACTTGCATTACAATAACTTAACAGCTAGTATTGACAAAGGAAACAATTACATTGATGTAACTTGTCTTAATTTTATTTGCAATAAATTAATATAGTTTTTTTTGTTGCTTTTAATTATAAAGTTCACTTTAGTCACACACAAAAGAAGACAACAATGTTATATATGAGTTTACATTTAGTTAAAATGTACGACACATTTTGTGACCCCTCCCCGTTCTCCCCATGAGTTATCCCGTTTTATGTTCAATTATTAACACTGTGACTGTATGAATGACAATGGTCAAGAAAGAAGACAAAGGCCATGGTTAATGCCATGTAAAACAATGTTCTCCCAATGGGATTCATGCTGTAGAAATTAGTATTATGATGAAGTAACCATGACAGCAAGTACAAATGGAGGAAGGAGGAAGTGTTGAGTTTATTGACAAAATCAGCTAAACTCAGCAGGATTCTTTATAAAGAATGGAGAAAGAGGAAATTAGTAATGAAGGCGGTCTCTGTCATAGCCTGGCTCTTAAGGTCTGGGCTGTGAATGTATCACTAAGTTGGTGTGTGATGTCCAGAGTTGGGTGTAACGCGTTACAAAGTTGATCATCATCGTTACCAAGTAACGCGTTACTGTAATAATATTACTTTTGTTGGTAACGGAGTAATGTAACGCGTTACTTTTATAAAATCAGTCATAATCACACTGACATACAAGAGAGGTTTCCGCCGCAGGTTTATATGTACGTAATCTGCGCGATTTGCGCGTCCACATCTCCACGTGCAGTGCTGCATAAACATGGCTGAGTCAGCGATAACTTTCGAGGGGTGGAGGTATGCGCATTATTTTGAGTTCGTCCGAAGAATAGACAGGAATGTGACGGTGAGGTGCAAACTGTGTCCAGGCCAGAAGCTGTTATCCACTGCTGGAAACACCACGTCAAACCTCAACAAACACCTGCAAAGAACACATGCTAAGGTGAAGCTAATAGCTAAGGACCCCCGAACCCAGAGTGAGGATGTTTTGAGTGCGCCGCCGCCGACCCCGAAGCAACACAAATTAGAATTTGGAGGACCGGTAGCAGAGATGGACAGGCTTGTAGCATCCTTCATAGTAGAGGAAATGTTGCCCAGTTGCACAGTGGAACCACCATCGTTCAGAGATATACTGCGCAAAATACAGATAGCAGGAGACAGAGGACAGCCATGGTCAGATAGGAGAACATTCAGGAGCTATCTGGATCAGTCTTATGCGACAATGGAAACTGAACTAAAGAGAACATTTGAAACTTTAGCAGTCTGCGTAATCTGCCTGTAGGGAGGGGCGGGCTGCACTGCGAGTAAAGTAACGAGTAAAGTAACGAGTAAATTAACGAGTTACTTTATGTAGAGAGTAACGAAGTAGTGTAATATATTAATTTGTTTTCATGTAATATGTAATATATTACTTTTTTTTAGTAACACCATCTCTGGTGATGTCCTTCATACTTTCTTAGTAACCAGCAGCTGATTTGAAACTAGTTATTTACTGAATCAGTTTAAATGGTTTGCCAGGAAACATCTGTATGTCAATGTAAACAGGAAGTCAGTGCAGCATTACACACTAAACATAGATTCTAGAATAAAGTTGAAGTGGTCAGTGACACAATAAACTCAACTGCCAAACTTTTGCTTTATTAATCTCGGCATCAGATGTTATGTGATCTAATTATGCTACTTAAAGAGCCTGTGACACGAGTTTCCCCCATCATCCAAACCCATCAATTTGAGTAAATATTGTCCCCTTGAAAACCGTTACTGAACTGATTTTGGATATTTGTACTTTGATAACCATTAATCTGCCCTTCAATGTTGACCATTTCCTGGATCTGCTCGGGGATTCTTCAAGTCCCGCCAAATTACGTGTGACGTCATTGCGGGCACAGCGCTCCAGTTGCACCGTTCAGGATCCCAGCATCTGCATGTAAACGCACGATGGTGCACACAGCAGCAAGCTCAGACAGCTCAGACAGTTTCATTTTGAACGTGTCTGAGAGCTCATATGAGGCTGAAGGATCGGTTTATGTTGTATCTGTTAGAAGTTTAGGAATTAGGTGCGTCAATATGGGCGATCATACGGTCATGTAGCCAGTGGTGGAATGGGACTAAAAATCATCCCGGGACTCTCGACCGGCCCACTTCGGTACCGCTAGTAAATTGTCAACGGGGGGAGTGGGGGATGTCAGGGGCGGCGGGTGCTGTAGATAGTAAATGTAAATATGTAAATATTTGTGTCACTGCATCCTGGTAAAATACAAATATAATGCAATGTGTGTGTCTTTGACATTAGCGCTGCTAGCCACCTGTGCCCTGTACTACGAAGCCAGTTCAACAGACCCTGGATATGTTTGAGTAACAAACTAACTAACAACAACAAACTAACATTACATTACAATACATTGTATTTAGCTGACGCTTTTATCCAAAGCGACTTACAATAAGTACATTCGACCAGGAAGACACAACCTTGAAGAAAACAGAATCATATAAGTACATCAGGTTTCATAGAGCCAAACATTTCAAGTGCTACTCAACTGGCTTTAGGTAAGCCAGTCCTTTATTAGTATAAAAGTGCTTCGTTAATAGTTCTAACGCTCGAAGTGGAGTCGAAAGAGATGAGTTTTCAGTTTGCGAGATCTCGCTAAGCGGTCCTACGACGCTGGTTATCAACTCGGTAAATCAAGCCAGGGTTTCTCTCACCAGCTGAGAGCGCGTTCACGTCTAAGACACGAGTGGATCTGACTTTAATTACATTTGACTCGAGTGTTTCGTCAACATAATGTGTTGCTAAAAATAATACTTCTGCATACAGTATGTGACACTGTAAGTGTTGCACGACCAGATACGGCAGATAAGGAAATATATGATATATTATGATATTATATGATCGATGATCTGATTGATGATGTAATATGAATGATAAGTGCGACACGTCGGCGTCTTCTCTGCATACGGCAGTTTAAACTGTATTTCCTTTATCCTGTAATATGACTTGAGAGATTTAAACTCCGCACACTGAGTTGCTCTCTTTTCTATAGACGCCGGAGGCGGGCAGCGTCAGGTAAAAAAAGTGATTTAGCCTTCCCAAACCTGAGCCTCACGCGCCGCCTATGGGGGATGTGCAAGTGACTTATCCGACCGGCCCACTTCGGTACCGGCCCATCGGGATTCGTCCCGATGGCCAGTCCGCCACTGCACCCAGCCCACGTAAACTGTCAACGGGGGAGCCTCGCTGCGGGGAAACGGTGGACCTAGTGTCCCGATCGGAGTGGGAATAATAATAATAATAATCCGTGCATTTTATCCATTAATTTCCCCAACATTGTGGTGAAAAAACCACACGTTTAATCCATGTTGGTGTACTACAACTACAAAAAGCATCGGTTTGTTTTCTCATCAGGAAATGCAGACCGGCACAAACAAACGATTTGTAATCATCATTCTCACGATCATTTAATGTATCATATGTTCGCCGAATTGACATGAAAAGCACTAATATGTAGTTTCATCCACTTGAGTTTACAACTACAAAAATAATCGATTTGTTTTTATATCACATCCTACGGGAGGAAATTCAGCAGCTCTCACTACCGATTTTTAATCCTAATGTAATCATCATCTTCACCACGATCATTTATGTTTATGTTCGCCGAATTGACATGAAAGCACTGACAAATATGAATATACTGTAGTCAACTTCATTAAAACGTTATTAACGTGCCTAAACTCAGTAATTCACAATTTCTACGCATGACAACACACTTTGTCCGTGTTTGGCTCTCTCGCCGCACAGTGAAGCGTTCCCGCATTGACGTCACTTCCGGCTTCCCCAAAAACTTCAAAATGAGTCGAAGGAATTTCCCGCGATGTTCGAAATTATTGATATTTAACAGAACGGTATCGCTTTTTCTTTTTTAAACTGACGGTTCGAGATTACTAGTAGCCCAATATTTCATTGCACAACAGTTGTTGGGATGCTGTCACAGGCTCTTTAAAGACCGTTTTAAGCTACGTCTAAATGTTTATGAAATATGGATTTGTAATTGTAACGTTTTATTTCGTAAAATGTATTTGCAGTTAATACAATCCAGAGATCAGGATCTGGGGGAAATATGGTTATTGTTGACAATTCCTCATCATGAGAATATAGTTCTGTCACAATTATTACATAATCACATGGTTGCCATTATTTTTAGCTGACCATTTAAGTGATCGTTTTGTTTGATTGTTGGATTCCACAATGAGAGGATCTTAAGGCAAACAATGTAGTTGGATTAAGTGTGGATCCATCCGGATTTTATTGATTTAAATGTTGGGATTATAAAACTTTTGCAACTTGCATTACTAATATTCATGACAAAAGACAATGCTCTCATCATGTTTTGTTGTTTGTTTTGTTTACTCTGTGCTCAAATGAATATAAACTATAGTATTAGTTTTCTGGCAGGTGGAATATGTATGCAATATGCATAAATCAAAAACAATACAAAAGAGCATTGAAAAATTGATAATTCATATTGCAGAGCATGTAAAATCATCAGCATGTTCCATTTTAAGGAACTGCCAAAATAAAATAAAAATTCCGTGGTTCTTCCTTATCATCGTTATGTAAGAATACACACTTTGGGAAAATACTCCCTTATATTGTATATTTGGCATTAAGTAGAATATGTTATAACTCAGCAAGACATGTTGGCAGCTACTGTGTGAATATTTGATATCCACATCAGCTTTTTGCATTGGTTGTTTCCTTTTCTTGAGTATGGATGTTGTAGCTTTACTTCTCTGCATAGTGTCATACCCTTGACACACATAGAGTGGTTTCAAAACATTGGAATAAATAGCCCTACTCCCTCCATTTCAGTTTAACAGGAGCAAATAGAGCTTGTGTTTACAGTGAGGAGTCACCATGGACGTGGGAAGGGGGGGTGTTGAGGGGGCTGCAGCACCCCCATCTGTTGGCGGAGAGTTGTAACTGCAACGCCAAAAAGTTCACTAAACAAATCAATAAAAAAGTTTTATTTTGAGTTACTATTTTTGAGTTAGCATTTTAGTGTAAGAAGTCTATAAAAAGCTTCACTATATAAGAGAAAGTGATCATGCGGTGTGCTTCTTCTGTTGCTCTGCTATAGAAAAGAAGCTCGTCAGTGCAGACAAGATCAGGGATGGGAGTTTTGTGAAAGCAGGGTTTAACAACTGGCGAAAGGCAGGGGAAACATTTAGGCAAGGCAAGGCAAGGAAAGTTTATTTATATAGCACCTTTCAACACAAGGCAATTCAAAGTGCTTTACAAAAATAAAAGACATTAAGAAAATGGCATTTAAAATCAATCATTAAAAGATAATAAAATAAACATTCAAATAAAAAATACATGGATAAAAGTTACAGTGCAGTTTAAGATGTGAATAGTTTAATTAAAAGCATTTAGGGAGCATAATAAGTCCCATCAACACACAGGCCGTCAACAAACTGGCAGCATTAAAACGAACACCGATGAATGCACTGCTCTCACAAGCTGTTGCTAAAGGCCAAATTACTGCATTTAATATGACGTTATTATACAGGGCCGCCCCTCCCTACACGCAGATCACGCAGACTGTGGGGGGCCTCACCTCGTGGATGGGGCCTCATTTTGCGGAGGGAGCCTCATCTGAAGCGCAAATGCGGCGCACCTACAGTGTAGGCTCCACTAGCCAGCCCCCCCCCCCCCCCCCCCCCCCCCGCAAATGCACCCGCACCCCCAACTCTGACTGACTTCCCGCGTCCCTGGGAGTCACATTCAATTTCACTAACCTTTTCCTACCACGACTGTTAGAGTTGTTGGGTTTAAGTCAGTGTGACAGCTACATTATATTACTTTTTTCCTTTTCTTTTTTTCTTTCACTTCTTTTCTTTTTCTTTTTACATTACCATGTTAGTGGCATTTGGTTGTGTAGTTAGTTAGTATTGTTGGATTTTGCCACAAAAACTGGTACCACTGGAGAACCAACACTGGAGCAACAACAGTTTATCGCAACAGTAGAAAGTCGTAGCAGAATTAGTAGCATCAAGATGAAGTGGCAAAAAGTTGCTAGACCGCATTGGTGTTGCTGAGAAAAGCAGTGATGTAACCTGTTACGGCATGACATAGCTCCTCTTGGGCACTGGTTGGTGGAAAAACTGTGCATCAAATAAGCTCCAGCACGGAACTAGAACATAACTCATTTCGGCAGAGAATAGGTTTTATAAGGAATGGGACCAGACATGTGATATACAGAACATTATTGTACTGAAATATGTTGTTATCTATCTGCATGTTCATGGTGACTCTTACAGCAGGATTCCTGAGGCTTTGTTTACGCTGGGGTTCATCAATAAATTGTTTATGTAACTTTTATTCACTTCTTATTGTTTAGAATTTAGATAGAAGATAAATACAGTAGGCAGGATGGCTATAGCGCGTTCTGTAGGAACTAGACTTGGGAACCGGGGGGTCGCTGGTTCAAGTCCCAGACCGGACCAGGTATGAGAGTAAACTGGTCTTTTGACAGGTGCCAGTTCACACCAGTAAGACACCAGACCCCCAAACTGCTAAATACTGCGCGAGTGGTGTTTTCTACATGTGTCTGACGATTAAAGAGGATTTCATTCAAAAACCTCTATTTAAATTTCCAAGTTTATAGATGCAAGGTGTTAATAACTTGGTACATAGGTCTCGTAAAGTAACATATTTCTAACTCCCCACTCCCACTTGAAACAGTTTATCACCGTTTGTGCAGCCGGAACTTGAACAAGCTTCAAGCTATTTCTTAACATATGCAGTAGCATTTTGCAACAGCTGTAAACACACTTTATTCTGTAGAATCAACATGCTTCCCATATAGAACACAGACATGAGATTGATAACAAATCTTCTGAACTCACTCTTGGAAAGAAAAATAACTAAGTTCATTCCTCAAAATGCTAAACTATCCCATAAGGGTTTGGGAATATTAATCACTTATCAATTCTCTGTATATACACTTATTAAAATTGTTGTCAAAGTTTCGTTATGATTCAGCTTCATCATTTTATTTTCAGATACTAGTATCCTTTTCCTGGAAGTGAGCGAAGTAGAGGGAAACTGTGGGATATTCCTGTGACTCAGTGTATCCATTAACTGCCCCAGTCTGTTCCTGACCCTGCCCTCCCGCAGGATGCTACTCCCTGCTGGGTTTCCTTTTCCTAAAGACAGTAATATGAGGGAGGAAAGGGCCTGGAGTTATGAAACCAAACTTTATGTACATAATGTGGAAGGGGGGGGGAGGTGAACACGAGCTGTATGAAATAGTTGTGTATTAAAGGGAGGAAATTATAAATATTAAATGAAGCATTAATGATCCCAAGAGGAATGCTGACTCTGTGTTCACCTTGTGAACTTAAGTTGTCAGTGGCTACATCTCACGAGGATGTATAAAGAGAACTGTATACAGCGTTGGAGGCGGTCCGTTCATTCTCATGAAAGTTCCCCAGTGACGCATGAAGCCAAAATGGCCTTATTCTCGATAACAAAAATCCGGGGATTTTCCAGGGATATTCTAGCGATCTTCCGTATCCACTGTATGTGCATGTGAATTTGCGTTTTCCTTAAGCAGCCTTTACAGACGTTCTCAGCTTAGTCAAATTAATGAAGAACTTTTTTAGGCTCTAATTATTTAAGTAAGGGCTAGAAAAGGCACTGGCAGGTCACTGTTGCTTTTCTGAAAAGTTAAAATGTTTAGAGAGCACAAAGCTCTCGGAGCTGCTGCACAAAATAGACGAAGCGCTCAGAAAAAGAAGCTAGTGCAGTGCTTTTTCTGGAGGCGGCAGCAGGCGCTCTTTTCTCATTGGAATCAATTGAAAAAAGACACTGAGGCTAAAGTGTAGTACCACCACTACAACAATTTGCCTCAACTCCGGTGCACTCCCTTTTCGCACAATCCAAGAATGTAGTAAATCCTTTTGTTTCACAACTAACATGGATTTAATGCCATAGAAGTATTTTGGAGTTTATGGGAAGTCCCCTAAATGTTGATGACCCAAATAATCCGTTGATAATCCCCAAGTGGACCTGAATCACTGTTTTTTAAAATCTGAATCATTTTTCAATGTAACACAGAATGACACCGTCGCAGGCGTCGCATGCTCTTCCACTGCCACCAGACAGACGGAACTATGAATGTGATGTTTTTATGTCAGAGACAATGAAGAATTAAATTAAAACCTTAAAGGGGACCTATTATGCAAAATGCACGGGGTTCAAAATGCACGGGGTTCAATGGAGCTGATCCAGATTAGTGTCCGATATGACGAAATATCTGAAATGGGGACCCACAGAAAGGTGCTATCAGAAGCAATGCCCAACTGTTTTGGATGTAATATGGTCTTTGTATACATTAGCAAGCATGCTAACACTCAGAGCTAACGCAGTACTGGAGAGAACATGTGTAAAACAGCAGGAATTAAAAAAGGAACTCACCTTGTGGTAAACCCGCAAGAGAAAAAGCCTTTGAGCTCCATACTGTTTCAGAAATAATCCTTGATGTGGTTTGGAACATGATGGCATTTAGTCACGGAGGCATTTGGCTGAATGTAAGTGTAATTCTGAGCAGGCATTAGCTCCACCTCCTCTTCCACCCCGAATCAGAACTTTAGTAAAAGGGCTAAAACAGAGGGATGTGAAGGATGTCTAAAATGCATGATCTGTTACAGTATCATGTTTTTTATATATCTGAGACCCATAATATATGCCTAAAAATAGCATGATAGGAGACCTTTAATACTTGTAAAACATAAGACTGATGTAGGGTGATATCTTTTGGTTAAAATGAGCCAGAATTATATTAAAAAGCATGGAAAGCAAAGTATTATTATCACTGCTAGACTATAAACACCATAATTGACTAAAGTAATATACGAAACAGCACATTATTTGTTGTTTGCTCGATGAGTGATGTGAATAACTTGAGACTTCAAAGCTAATTCTCATACATCCAATATAATTTATCCTGTCTGAGCAATTAGAGCAACTGTGCCCAGAATTGCTGAGTATGGGTTCTAAGAATACATACGACTTAAATAGTTACAGTGATGTTCAGCACTTTTATTACTGCAGTTGTTAGATATATTGAACTGCAGCATTATTTATGAGCTGAGGTCATTATTGATGGTATATTGTACAATGAATTATGAGATACGTGATCTTTTTACTGCCTCTGTCCAAATAATCAGCCTAAAGTATACATCTCATAGACCTGTGATAGATTTAGGCAGGAGCAGTTAAACTTTAAACAGACTGTTTAATCATTATAGCTGGTAGACCCTTCACCCATAATCCACCACACTGCGTTACCAACAACATTAACCGATGCTGGTGTTGTTTTTCATTTTAACCGGACAGGCTTCCATTGCCATGGAACTCTGAGTACTTTGTGATTGAAAAATGTTGTTGTAGCATAAATGTTAAAGCTGACCAATTTCATGGAACAGCTGGTATCTTCTCAGATACGATCGCTAATGACAGAGAAATATATTGTACTCGAATTAGTGTGTGATGACAAATATGCAAACAAATTGCGGTACATATATTTTTAAAAAGCTGCATTTGTTTATCTGTTGTTTTAAATACCACTATATTATTTCACTTTTTTATTTGTAGGTATTATTCATAAGATAAGTTATATTTTCAGTTAAGTTAACCCTCAGAAATGTGATTATAAATATAATTTTTGAAGTGTATATCATGCCACATCAGTTGTGTTTTTACTGATAACATTTGAGCAATCTAGCAACAAATCCAGTGATGTTGGTGTCTTTAAAAAAACTCTTTGGATATGGATAAATGTAGACATACAAGCATAAGAAAACTCCAAGACAGTTTCTGTACGGTAGTATTTCTATATCCCCATTCTTAAAGCACTGATCAAAACTACAATATATATTTGCTCTGCTACATTGCATTCTAAAATGCAAACTATACTATGAACTATGAATGTGTTTTCTCATTCTCAAAAGCAAGCATTATCTGGAAATGTACCTATTTATTGGCAAGGCTTTTAAGACACTGTTATATTTACTACAAACACCAGCACATTAACTCCAACAGATCTCTATTGATTCAATCATCAAAACTAAAATTTAAATCAACCAAATAAGCAAACGTGTCTTTGCTAATCATGTTCTCACCAAAGACGATATTCCATAAATATAATCAATACATACCATGCTTTTCCTAACCCGTTATTTTCATTCATCAACATTCCGTTAAACTCTGAAAGATTAAGTCTATAATATTGACCTCAATGCAGTTAATACAGTGTGCTGATCCAGCTACCTCTATAATGTAGACTTATATGACAGATCAGGGGCAGGTTTCATCATGGAGTTGTTCCACACAGATGGAAAAACACCATTCTGTTTGCATGTTTGACATGGACTAGGAAAATTATAATAGTAATACCATATACTGTAGTCAGTAGGGATGTCCTAGTCTACACCCATAGCTTTATTTCATTTATCGTTATCTACTTTATATGCACCTCCTAGTGTGATCTTTTTTAGCAGCATATGATTTGGGCAACATGCTGCAGTACTCTTCCTATTTTTAAGTGTGTGTGTTTGAGTGTGTGTGTGTTTGGGCCTGGCTGTGGTTTTCCAGAACGCTCTGGGAGAGAGAGGCCAGAGAGCATCAAACAATAGGTGTGGTGTCCCACACTGTCACCACAGAGGCGTGTGGAAGGCAGAGTGTGTGGCACAGAGCCACAGTCCACAGTGTGTATGAGAACATCAATAACAGAGGAGATGGTGTGGCTGGAATCTGTTGTTATCATTGGGCAGGAGTGGACCACTGTTTGCATCAGGTAGGGAACACAGAATACAGCAGAGAGGGACACACACTTTTCTGACGGAATATTAAACTAGACTGGATGCTGACAGAAAGTTAATGAAAGTCTAATAACAAGGCCCGAGATAGCAGACAGGACAGAGGGGGGGGGCAGAATGTGCCGACTACCACTGCCCTGTCTGAACTGGAACTCTGACATGGAGCCCTGCCAAAGTTGGTGCTTTACATTAGGGTTTATGTACTGAATGATAGTACAAATACACACCTCAACTTTGGAATAATTGTTCATGGGTTAGGATCAGGGTTAGAAATAAATAAAGTAAACATGAAAAGGAGCCTCATTTGCCATTGTTTTACTGTAACGTTGAGTGTGTGTTTTCTGTGTGTTTGTGTTTGTACATGTTTTTGTGTTTATTTTGTCCTAGATGACCAAATATAATTTTGCTGCCTATGCTGGACAATTTAGTTAATTGTTTACTATGCTATTCCAGAAAGGGGTAATAGAAGGGGGAAGGGGGATTGTCTATTACAAATACAGCATTATGACAATCAACTTAATTCCGATTTATATTCGAATATGACTGTATTAGCTAATTGAAAAGTTATTGTTTGGTTTTCAATGGCTTACCTAACTAAAGTGACCTTCCAAACGTAACCAAACCAAGCTTTCAGAATGCTCTGTGTGGATACTTGGTTCCGTGTGTTCTCCAGCACGTGTTGAAGAGCAACCGGTACTAAAATGTTTCCTTCATTTACAGTAAAACAATGGTACAGCACAAAGGTGGACTGCAGTAGAAGAACAAAGCCACAGTAGTGGTACTTTGTTGAAACCTTTATATTGTCTGTACAGGTCATGGTGTTCTTTACTTGTTTGGTTGGAGGCAATTAAGAAAGGTATAGAGCAGCGGTTTTCAAAGTGTGAGGCGTGCCTCCCCGATGGGGCGCCAGAGAACTTCAAGGGAGGCGCAGCGTGAGAAAAAAATAACAAGAAACAGTGAAATCTAGCTAGTTAACTTCAGCTAACTTTATGCAAGCGGCAACATGGATCGTTTTTTAGTGAAGTTACCTAAAGTGAGAGAGGAGACAGCGTCTGGCAGAAAACGGATGACCACGTTTATTTGAAGCGAGGATTTTCATGGACCGGTCCTGGCAGGGGCGGACTGGCCATCTGTGTGGTCTGGAGAAGCACAGACCGGCCGGTCGTCAGCGGGCCGTTGTCGGCCGGCACCGCCCTTTATTTTAATTTGAATAATACTTACTTTGATCAAAAGTACATACAAGTACAAGTACATACAGATTATCCTTGTTGATTACACAACATTGATTGGTTTAAATTGTGTACAATGCTTTTGTATTTTTCCCCTTCGATTCGGAGAAACAAATACTTTGTCGGAGTTTAGGATGGCAGAAGACACTACACTACCCATAATCCTCAGCTATCATTTGGGACTACACCATGTGCTTTGCTTGACAAACCCCGTGATTATTCCTCAAGCTCTGTGATTGGATGTTGGAGTGGCAGTGCGCGAAATTTACGCCGAGCGTCAAAAAGCACTTTGAAATGGAATGAAACCCATCGACGGCACACTATCCAAAACAGGACTCGAACGTGTCCTACCCCCTCCCCCCCCTCCCTTGGGTCACAGGCTCCTCCAACAATGCAACACAATAAAACAGATACACAGAAAAAATTGTGCAAGTAAATACAAAAAGAAAAATAGGAAAATAGGAAATAGTGCAATAAGAGTCTATATACAAGTGATTGGAATATGATATATTAGATACATAATTTCTATGTAGCAGCCAGATGAATGTTATGGATGTTGTTTCAAAGTTCAGGTGTTTAATAGTCGTATTGCATTCCTTTCCCTGGCCACATCAACCAGCTCTGACTGGGGGATCCCAAGGCGCTCCCAGGTCATGACCATAGGTGAGGGTAGGAATGAAAATGGCCCGGTAGACAGAGAGCTTTGCCTTCTGGCTCAGCTCCCTTTTCGTCACAACGGTGCAGTAAAGCGACTGCTGTACCGCTCCCGCTGCTCCGATTCTCCGGCCCATCTCACGCTCCATTGTTCCCTCACTCGAGAACAAGACCCCGAGATACTTGAACTCCTTCACTTGGGGTAAGGACTCATTCCCTACTTGGAGTGGACAGTCCATCGGTTTCCTGCTGAGAAGGAAACCGATGGTCCATGGTTCTGCGCTGATTAATGATGTGAAATATAAACAACCCTTAAATCAGACTTTAGTTACACCTGAGTAAAATTCAGTGAAGGTGATTGTCAAGTGCCAACAAGCAGGCGAGATATTTGATAGTTGGTGCTTGAGAAGACTAAACATGTATCTGCAGATCTCTATAAAGTATATTCATTACTCGTTATTCTCTAATCGTTCATTAAAGACATTATATAATGGCTATTTTGCACATCCCTTTCAAGATTTCAAGATTTTCTAAGGTTTATTGACATATCATATACACAACTACGGTGTAGTTACGCAATGAATGAAAAACTTGGGTCACAGGTTCCTCAACAGTGCATTACAAGACATCTATAAATATGTGTGTACCTCCACCATTAAACTGTCATATTCTGCACATTTCTTATTCTATCTACATACATCTTATAAGAGTACAATACATATGTATAATATCGGTTAAAATAAGTGCTTCAACATAGTTAACATTGCAGGAAAGTTGATTGTCAAGTCCCAAAACAAACCATGCAATATATTAGACTTTAAGTACTTTGTCAGACTTAATATTTATCTGTACATACCCCCAAAGCTTTTTGCTTACATGTATTTAAAATAAGGCCTTAACCTAAAGTATTATTTAATGTTTTAATAAAGCCTAATTAGTTTGTCTGTTTTACACTTCCTCCTATTAATATCTTTGGACGTCCTGCACTAAACTCTTTTATTGTAGATATCACTTACAGTATCTTCTTGTTATTTTCTATTCTATATTTCTATCATTGACCTTCTACTTTCCCCCTATAGAACAGACCTTAGGCAAGGCAAGGCAAGTTTATTTATACAGCACCTTTCAACACAAGGCAATTCAAAGTGCTTTACAAAAATGAAAGACATTAAGAAAAAGGCATTTTAAAACAGTCATTAAAAAGCAACACAATCTTCCTGCATTGCAATTACTCTAAACGTGTAATAACGTGCTTTAACCAGTAGGTGGTTTGGGTTAAAAAACTGTCAAGTTTACAGTGTTAACAAAATAAAATATACTGCTGTTTCCGGTTTAGTTTACGACGGATATATTTTGTTATTGTTTTGATATTTGTAAAACAAAAGCGATGGAAAAAACCCACAGCAACACAGAAAAGATGGTCTTAACATGACCCAGCGGTCTAGTTAATAAAAAACAATAATATCAAAACCTCCTTTCCTTTCATTTGGAGAATTGGAACGGCACTTATCATGGCTGCCAGTGACGTATTTCCGGGTCATTTCACTCCGTTAGGAAGGTTCCTAAGCTAAATGGACTATTGGAATGCAATCCCGATCTCTCTAGATAAATAAAGAACTACGACAGATGTGTAATATTTAATGCAGCCGAATCATTAAATATACATTCATGTTTAGACTTTTAAAGAGTAAAGCAAGCACTGCTGAATAAAGTATGATTTTATCTTTTACGAAACGTTTTTTTTCATATGGAATGCAGTTGGAGGTCAACCAATCACAGAGCTTGAGGACTAGTCACGGGGTTTGTCGAGCAAAGCGGAACGATAGCTGAGGATTCTGGGTAGTGTAGTGTCTTCGGCAGTGGTGTAGTGGGGATTTTTTTACTGGGGGGACGCTATTTTAATCAGGTCATCCCAAACAATGCCACAAAAGTGCGCACGCGTGCAGTGCACTCACAAAACGGGCAGACAGGTCCACAGAAACTACCGGTATGCTTAGTCCTACTTTAGTTACTGTACTGCAAAAAGCAGACGTCGCTGCGCTCAACACACACAGACTCAAAACCATGGACACACAGGCACATAAATTACATAAACAATTTATAGGCCTAAATTGCATAAGCTACAGTATTGCAACTAAGCAGCTTCTCTCTCTATCTCCACTTTCAAAATCTATTTAAAACTCATAACAAATACACAAAATTCCCAAAGTTGTCCTGAAATTAACTTATTAAATAAACGAAACCAAAAATATAGCCTACTTATGCAAACAACATTGAATCTGGACTTGAAATTATTCTGATTAGGCCTAGACTATATTGCAAATAAGCAGAGAGCGCTGCTTCACACACACACACACACACACACACACACACACACACACACACACACACACACACACACACACACACACACACACACACACACACACACACTTTAGGTTTTGAAGACTGATAAATCCGAAATGGATGAAGAAACTTTACAGCCCAGTTTCCCAGCTTTGCAGTCTATCCACGGGTAAGCCTCTTGTTTCCTCCGCCACATCTCCTCCGTCCATACCTCTGGGAAAGGTGAGCTTGAGCTAGCCAGGGGAACGTTGCTAGCGCAGCTAACGTTAACGTTAGTGCTAGCATTATCCACTATCCACGTCTTTAGGCGGCTCTTCTGGTGATGTAGTACTAGCAGCTTCACTTGAAGCTTCGGTGCTGCTAGCCTCTTTCTTCTTGTGAATTATATTCTTTTTAGAAAATAAGTCAAGTGAAAAATGTTTGCCTGCCATTATAGAGCTTTTTCGTTAGCGTTCTTGAGGGAAAGAGCTGCCGCAAAACCGGCGGGCGGCGAGCTGGCCGTGGGTGTGTCACTGACACACCCCCATATTTATTAGACTATTAAAAAAAAGATCATGCTCCAAATAAGTGGGGGTACGGCGTACCCCCCCGTCCAACGCCCACTACACCACTGGTCTTCGGCAATCCTAAACTCCGAAAAAATACTTGTTTCTCTGAATCGAAGGGGAAAAATACAAAAGCATTGTACACAATTTAAACCGATCAATGTTGTGTAATTAACAAGGATAATCTGGTATTTTTGAGTTGATGAGTAGTGCAGATATCACTGTAAAATCAATCGACAGTAAGGAGAATACTTAATGGATGGAATGGATGCTCACATTGCCTTTAACTGCCGCCGACATGGACCGATGCGGTGCTTCCCTGAGCGTCAAATACCGCCGTCGATGGGAATACATTGCAATCACTTGAAAGCTCTTCTTTATGAAGCTGAAGGAGGCTCGGCACGTCACAACTGCACGCCAAAGGACCCTGACCAAGCTTCGCTATTGGACGATCAGGGAGTGAGACTGTGTTGGTGGTATAGGTATTTTGACTAGCAATTTTGTTAAAGTGTTTCGTTTATTAATGCTACAACATAGTGTTTCGTGAGGCAGTTGTCGTTGTTGGGTGAAAAGCAAACAGCTGTTTGCTGTGGAGCGGGAGCGCGCTCGTTCACTACAGACTTTCTCGCCACCTAACCATTCGCCAAAATGTTTTTAATACCAGCGGTAACCGGCCAAGCGCCAGGCAAAAAAACAATCTTCAAATAAAAGAATGTCACTGGAGGAGATAAAGGAGAATGACAGGGAGTATGAGAAGAAGAGGGAGAGAAAGTTTCAGCCACACTGGCTTGATCGATGGAGTTGGCTTCAATATGATGCCAATATAAACAAGGTCTTTTGTGGGTCTGTACATCAATGCCGACCTATGCTGACAAGTAAGTGAAGAGTAGAAAATATAAAGGTATATTCGCTATAGGGAAATGTCCCAGCAGTTTAGGATAATGAAGGTTCTAATCTAATTAGAGATGCTCTGAAAGATCGGCCGCCGATCGATATCGGCCGATACTCACTCTCTCACAAATGCTGATCGCAAGAGCCGATCGCATGACGTAAAATACATGACACTTTTCTCTGTGCGCGGCAAAACAAGCTCGCCAAAATGGCTTCACCGGTCTGGCATTATTTTAAAGTGTCCGAAAATGACAATAAAATAGCGGTATGCAACGTGTGTGAAGCAGAAATCCTGCAGCTCCACCCGCTGTGACGGACCGGTGAGCAGAGCAAAACACACACTAAGAGTTAGACCTAACACACTTAGCTATTTTATCTACCTCTGGAACAAGCTAAACTAGTTATAAATATATTTATTCTTCACTGTCGGGTCACTCATTACTGGATCAGTGAGCTGCATGAGATACTGACAGGCTGTCAGGAGAGGGAGAAAGAGGGGGAGAGAGGAAAAGAGAGCGCTTCCGCTCATTTCTCCCGTGTTATTATCCAAAGTGAATGTAAACTTGAATAATGTACTTCATTTGAATGTAATAATTATGTTGGTTGTTGTTTGTGGAAGCGCCAGTGCATGAGCCCCATTAACTGAGTTTTAAACATCACTTTAAATGGAAGGTCCCCATAGGCCCCGCCCACTCGATCGGATCGGCGATCGGTATCGACCGATACTGATTCCGGCGATCGGCCACAAAATTGGCGATCGGAGCATCCCTAAATCTAAAAGGAGGCGTGTGGCGCAGTGGATAGAGCCTTGGGTGTTCGGATCTAATCTATTACATAGCCATTACCAGGGGCGGATCTAGACAACTATTCATGGGGTGGCAAGAGGGTGGCAGGAGATTTTGAGGGGTGGTATCCCCTGACAGAAGTATATGCTGATTTAAATCGCAATCATATCAATCAATTAGGGGTGTAACGGTACCCGTACTGAAATTATTCGGTACGGGCCCTTCGGTTCGGTACCGAACGATAGCGTTAAACGTAAAAAATTGAGAACATGAACAACTTTCTGGAAGTAATCTCAGGTATATATCATAGAGCGAGCAAGTCATTTCATTGGACGAGAGGCATACTATGAGAGCTGTTCACAGGGATGCGTTCAAATGTAGTCAGTAATTTGAGGAACTGTGGAAATGGCGAACGCAGATCAAGTTGAGCTGAAAATCCTCCAGCATCATTGTAGTCTCCGGTTTTGGAACATTTTGGTTTCGCAGTTACGTACAAGGATGACGGACAAAGACAGGTGGACTGAACCAAAGCTGTTTGTCGGCATTGTTCAACTAACATTGGTTACGCGGCTGGCAATACATCACACTCATTTGAAAAGGCATCACCGAATGTGAATATCACCGGTACCAAAAGAAAAAAGACTGAAGTGCAAACCCAACTCCCGCTAGCATGTAAGCCTCCACCACTCGCAGAAAGTTCAGACCGAGCCAAAGCTATTACAAACACCAAATATCCTTATGTTGCCATGTTAGCAAAGCGCTACCTGGCTGTATCTGCTGCCACTGTCCCTAGAGAGGGTGTTCTCCACAGCAGGAGACATGGTTAGTGCCAGCAGATCTGCCATTTCAGAAAGCAATGTGGACAAGTTCATCTTTCTTTAAACAACATGAAAATACAATGACAAGCAAGTCCTAATGTCAAGCTGGCTGTTTAGATACTAGTACAGTTCAAATACAGATTATTTCAGTTCATCGAAATGCTGCACCTTAATGTTTATTTTACTATATTTTGTATTTATTTGAATACATTAGTCACAGTTTAATAATAATTAAAAAAAAATATTTAATGTTTTGTGATAATTGTTTCTGCTGTACCGAAAACGTAACGAACCGAACCGAACCGTGACCTAAAAACGAGGTACGTACTGAACCGAAATGTTTGTGAACCGTTACACCCCTACAATCAATGTTAACTTGGAAAGCCACAATATTAATATTTTAACTCAATCACATAGGTGATATTATTGTGGCACATCAGTAAAGCCTTACAAGGTGGCAGACGTAATTTAATGAATTTTAACTGAACAATAACTGAATGAGTTTGTCTCACTCTTAGACCAGCAGGGGTACCAAATCTACATTAATTAACTGTCTCATTAATGTTTGTCTGAATGAATATGATACTATTAACAATCATATTATTCCTGACAGCTGTCAATCACTGTTAATAAATAATAATAGATTTAATTTGTTAGCGTTTTTACAGGTGCTCAAAGACGCTTTACAGATATAGTGAAGAACTGTTATGATTCACATATTCATTTATTATTGAATAAACTATATTTTTTGGAGGAGTTAATGATGAATGTTCATCAAGATGCTTGCTCGCCCTCCTTCAAATTTGAAAACAAGTAATTATATCATTATTGATATACAGTTACAACCTTGACTTTACATCAGAAAGAACAAACATTAAAGAAGTGACTAACTGCATCAGTTAGGGTTAAAAAACGTGTATTCAGCTAAAACATCGCTGCAGTTATTATCCAGTGGAAGGTCCTTACCTACTGGCCTAGTTAAATCAAAGTGGTTACTTTCTGTTGGCTGGGCAGTGTAGTTTTACACACCGTCTGATTTTACTTTCTCAGGACTTAAAACAGTTTTTTGGGGGCAGACCCCCACAAAGAAAAAAATATATACACGCATACAAGGTCATCATCTTAACAGTTTGTTATTCTCATCGAGTCATCCGTGAGCAGAGCATCAAGTTGGCATGTCTATTACAGCTGAATGCGGCGATTACTATTTTGTTCAGCAAAACGCCTCACAAACGTATTAAGATCAACAGCTGTAGTGCGTTTTGATTCAATGCTGAGTACAGCCAAACTTGACATTCTCTTCTCTGTCATTGTAGACTGCAAATACCTCATTCCTTCAGTGCTTGGGTCCGAAAGGCTTCTCGTTTTGCGCCGTCCCCCCGTTCAAGTGAATTCGCCACCAATCATATTTCCACTCTCGCGCCAGGACCGGGGGAGGGGTTACATGACGTGCATCTTGTGCTGCATTCACTTGCACTCGGACATTAGAGACTTTCTCTCATAAATGTCCGATGAGCCACAACTTTACTTTCAAAACAAAGATGCCAACTGGGGTGGCAGCTGGGGTGGCAAGGCTATTGTTTAGGGTGGCAGTTGCCACCCCATACCACCCCGGTAGATCCGCCCCTGGCCATTACATGTCTAACTCTTAATGACAGGAAGGCAGAAAGCGCATTATACAAATAATAATACTCATAATAATTATAATAGCAGATATTTTTTAACAATATAATTATTTTAATAAACCAAATATGAACAATTGAGGAAAATTAGGAAAAACTGATGATTCAAATGTTGTAGTACAAGTAGTAATGTAGTTTGTGCATAAATTACTATTGCAACGAATGTGTTAATTGTCTTCATTATTAGTAGATTTTTTGGACGAATGCTCTTGGGCCAGTGGTTACAATGGTGGGGCCAGTGACAATAAAATTCAACTGGCCCGGAGGACCAGTGGAATTTTACCCTTAATGTCTACCCCTGGGGGGAGAGAGAGGGGAACAAATGGGGGAGAGAGAGAGCAGCGAAGGGGGGGGGAGAGATGTAATTTCCTGATAAACGTTTTGTTTGATAGGCATCAGCTGTGGAGAGTATGTGCTGCAGGGAGGTGGATGCACCTCGCACAACGCACCCAGGAACGAAAGCTAGCAGCAGAAAAAGCTGAATATGTTATTAGTTGAATGGTCTCCAAGTCAAACCAAGTAAGTGTCGTGCTGAACTTAGCGGAGAAATGCAGAAAAGTGAAATGATTTGAATCAAATTGTTACAGCTCAAATGCATTGCAATGATTTTGTTGAAAACTTGAAAGTGAAATGTTAAAAAAGAACAAGTTGTATAGCTGAAGGTTATCAAGCACAAGTACGGGCACGAGCAAAAATAGGACTCAAGAGCACAACCAGGCAATAAGGTCTTTAGTCAAGCGTTTTAATCCAAAAGGTAAAAATAAAACAGGCAATGATCAAAAAATGTACTGACTTGAAGTAACAAAAAAACAACCAACTAGGTTGGTACAAATGCTAAGCAGCTAGAACAATAGTTTACGTCAGAAGAGAAACATGGAGCACCTTCTGCTATACAGACAAGACGAACTGGCACTGACCAAGGAAACAGCACAGACTAAATACACAGGTGAGGAGTGATCATTAGGGACAGCTGAGGCTCATTGAGACCAGGCAGGTGATTAACAGGGAGCGAAAATACACAGGTGAGGGAGTGAGGCGATCAGCCAGGGCCAGGATGTGACAAAGGTCTTGTGATCATTTTAAAGTTGGAATGAAGTCTGTAGCTCAAAGTATGTGGAAGGAGAAGCATTTGGCACAAGGTGTAGGTAAAAGAGGACATTGACTTCCATGTTAAAAAAAGAGTTTAAAAAGCTGAATATTTCAAAAAGTATGAAATATTTAGAAAAAGTTGAAAGTTTCCCATCGATTGCTGGAAAGGCTGAATAGTTTGATATTTGAATGGTTTCTGTAGCTGAAAGTATGCTGAAGCTATTCAACGGCAAAATATTTGTTGAAATAAGAATAAAGATTCAAAGAACTATAGTGGAATGCTGTAAACAGCATTCGCACTAATTACCGAAAAAATACCAGCTCACTAAATCACAACCGCTCAAACCAACTACAAACTACTACCCCGGATTGGGCAGAGAAGGTGTGTGAGAAAGTTGCTCCCCCATGTGACGTAATATGACGCGTTTGACGTATGACGTAAAAAAAAGCAGTTTTTAGTAGCAATTCCTGCCCTTATGTCTCGTAAAACATATCAAATCCTGCATTAACTTTTTTAATTGTAATTTTCAGGCAAGGTTAAGCATAAATCTAGTAAAAACAAAAACCTGCAATCTCCTCCTAGGGACTTTATCCGAACGACTCCAAATTCATCGGGTAGCGTCTCCAGACACGGGCGCCAAAACGATATCATGACATTTTTTTCTTTCGCACGGCATAGCCGTGATTTGGCGCCAAAGTTTGCGTTCACTCGATGCTAAGCGATCCCTCGCCATGGAACACGATGATGTCAAAACTCCAACTGACATGCTCATAACGGCACCAGACTTCAGATGATGGCTAATGGTCCGGCCCTCAACAGCTTTATGTCCATTGGGGTGTCATCATATGCTGTTTCCATGGCAACGCATCCCTCGCCATAAAACACGATGTTGTCGTAACTCAATGGAAAATCGTCCAAACAGCACCAGATTTCAGATGATGGCTAATGGTCCGGCCCTGAACAGCTCTATGTCAATTATGGGGTGTCATCATATGCCGTTTCCATGGCCCTCGCCAAAAAACATGATGTTGTCGTAACTCAATGGAAAATGGTCCAAAACGGCACCAGACTTCAGATGACAGTTAATGGTCCAGCCCTGAACAGCTCTATGTCAATTATGGGGTGTGATCATATGCCGTTTCCATGGCATCCCTCGCCATAAAACACGATGTTGTCGTAACTCCATTGAACATGCTCCAAACGGCCAAAAACGTCACAGGTTTGATAACGATGCAGCCCTCAACACATCTAGGCGTATTATATGGTGGCATTAGTAAAAGACTGACAACTAATTTTTTTTTATCGTTTATTTGGCAGGGACAATGCACAGTAATAACACAGTAACACCTAAAACATTCAAATGTGTCAAGTGTAACAGTGCCAGATTTAGCTTTGAGCTAATTTCCATTCGCAGTCCCTCACATAAAACATTTAAGAAGTTTACATTTTACAAACATAGCAAAAACAAAATACATGATATGCAAAAGGTGCAAAAGAGCAAGATCAGCATACGCAAGTATTTATGACATGGTAATACAATATAGCAGCAACGACATATAAAGTGCAAGAGAAGATACAAGAGCTACATAAAGTGCAAGAGGAGATACCCCTGTATTAAAGTGCATTTAGCGGTGATTGCACGGATGTTTGTTTCTCAACCATTCTTTGAGTTGACCTTTGAAGCTATTGAGTGTGGGACAATCCCCTATCTCAGTTGGGAGGCTATTCCACAATGAGCTGCCTGACTATAACCCATTGAACTAAGATAAAAGGTTTTGTGGAGACTTCTTAGTGAGCAGGAACAGTCCACCAAAACCAAATTCATTATCTAGACTTTCTGATAGAGATGGTGCACAACATGATGTTCAAACAGGAAGTTAAAGAGGAAGGTGCCTGGATGTGATGGACCCAGCATGACTCAACTTTTCCACTAGCTTTATTTGTCCTCTCTGCACCTCTGTCAGGCTCAGTTTCTCTCTCTGAAATGTGCTCTTCTCTTATCGCTCTCTCCTATGTTCTCACTCTGAGCACTTAAACTAGGTTAAGTCAACAAATGGTTGGACACAGACTCCCACAACACACACACACGCATTCTTCCTCTGCTGTTACTCTTTTCAAAGGAATTCTTACTCCCAGTTAAGAGTAAAGTAAAAGCACATGTTAACCCTTTGTATTTGACTTAAAAGGATAATATGAAAGTTGAACAGCATCAGTTAAGTCAGTATTGTTTCCATCCCCTGTGATTCAGTTCCACTCCAGCAGAATTGACCTTTTCTCTTGAGCCAGATGACTGCGGCCCTCAGGACTATCTCCCTTTGTTACATTTCCTGTCAGGAGAGGCTGTGGCTTCTGACTTCCTGTAGGATTGTGACATTTCCTGTTCTGTGGGAGGGGGGGTGGGATCTGGAAGGCGTCTTGTGAAGGCCTTTCAGCTGTTTGAAGAAACAGGATGCAGGACACTGGACAGGCCACAGTAGGAAAACACTGCTTGAACTGACACATATTTACCGCTGACTTCAGCCACAATAACAGCTCCCTGCTTCAGGACTCAGACTTCAGAGGTTGGGTTAAGACCACAGCAGCTTCATTGGATTAGTCTTTTTTATGTGACATTAATACTAGTGAAAAACCATTTTAATTTTGAATGCCAAACAATATAACGTCTCTCTTCTGAATGATGGGTTGTGAGTGACATCAGAAGCTCTTCATGATTTTCAAAATAAAGACATTTGCTGCATCAGCTATACATTTTTTTAATTAGTATATTATAAATAGTGCTGGCAATTGAAAAGAAAAAGAAGTTCAATCATGATTTATCAGATGCTTTAAAGGACTACTATTTACTTGTATTTTGGGGAAATATAACAAATACACGTGTGCTGTTGTAATTAAGAAATGCATGACAACTGGTTAGAGAAATCCAACGGTTTTTTCTTTTATTATAAGATGATTTCTGAACTATTGGCATGGTGTCCAAACATTTTCTGACACTTAGCTAAAGCATCAACAAAGCCACTGTCACATTGAGCCGCTGTGACTCCCTCTGTATAATGTTAGCTACACAGATCATAATTATCTCTGCTGCTATCATACTGCAGCTCTATTGTTGTTGTCTTTATTGTCTTTATTAGGATCCCCATTAGCACTAGCATGAGCATTGGCTATTCTTCCTGGGGTCCTCACACACACAAAACATACATAAACACACATACAACAAAATTAAAATAAAACAAAACGGCTCATAATTTCATGCAATTTGCAGTGCTGTATGAATTAAAAGAAAATTGGTCATCCAATTATCGCCATCCTAAGGCCAAACAAAAAGTAAATACAAATAAGTGTACATAATAATATATGCATTGCATACATAGCCACAGGCACAGTTCAAATGTACTTTATAATACTTAAATACTTTTTTTGCTACCTTTTGAAACGTACTTGAGAAGGTTCCTGAATGATATGGGGGTAAAGAGTTCCAGCTGACCATGGCTCTGTACATGACTGTTTTCTGTCCCTTATTTGATTTAGATTTGGGTAATACAAACCTTCCTTCTATTGTATGTCGTGTTTGATAGTTGGGCATACTGCGCTATAAACCTTTGTGATAATATATGTGGTGAGTGAGTCACTGTAATATTTCTGACAAAATGTAACTAAATATAAGTTGACCTCTGTCTGACACTTAGCCATTTCAGTGTCTCCAGCATTTCAGGTACTCTGGTTCTGCAGGAGCATTGCAGTGCACATCGTGCTGCCTTATTTTGTGCCACTTGTAGTTTGTTTAAGTCTTTTTCTGCAGCACTAGACCATATAACCAAACAATAATCAAGCTGCGACAGAACCAAAGCATCCAGAACTTGTCTACTGACATCCATTGGCAATTATTTTTACAAGTGACACACCCCTTCCCATTTTACATACAACATCAATTTGTTTAGATCAAGATCATTTATGATCCAGGGTTATACCTAGAAATGTTGTCTCCTTGACCTGTTCAACTTGAATATGGTTTAAATGTAGTTGCAATTTTGGTTCACCTTTTAACTGATGATTTGATCCTATTATTAAAGATTTTTTGTTCCAGCATTAAGTACCAACTTATTATTTTTGACCCACTCTGATATCAGTAGTAGAACTTTATTCATAACATTTGTCAACTCTCTTATAGTCGATGCTGCATAATATATTGTCGAGTCATCTGCATACATTACAATTTTGGCTTTTTCTAACACTAATGGTAGGTCATTTGTAAAAATAGAAAATAAAAGTGGTCCCAAACAACTACCCTGAGGTACTCCGCAAGTGACTGTCTTCATCTTTGACAGACTTCCATTAAAAAAAAACGGTTTGACTTTGATTTGTCAGGTAACTTTCTAACCACCTCGCGTATCAAAATTAAAACCATATTGTTCTAGCTTGTGTAACAAAGAATGGTCAATGACATCAAAAGCAACACATTATTCTCTCCATTATCTTTGCTAACGCTGGTAACAAACTTATTGGGCGGCTATTTGTACCAGAAAATGGTCCAGCTGGATTTTTTGCAAGTGGAATAATGTTTGCTATTTTCCGTGCCTGTGGGCAAGTACATTTTTCAATACTCAAATTTATAATATGGCAGATAGGCTCTGCAACTAAATTATCCACTCCTGGTGGTTTATCATTACATTTACCTAGTAGACATTCAACATCTGTAATTGTTACATTTTAAATGTACACTTCTTATTTTTCATAATTAAATAATTTGTTAGAAATGTGTTTATAGTTTGATTCATATTTCTCCTCAAATGATTCACTTTGTGAAGCTGACAATTGAGCAGCCGACCAAGCAAGGAGGCAGAACGTCCAAAAATATAACCCGGTGTGGGCATTTATTAAACTCAAGCCCAGGACACAGCCTCAATCTTGCTGTTTTTGTGAGCACAGTCACCAGCCACAAGAATCTCACACACACTACCTGCCCCAAAACAGACAGGGCAACAGAGCCTAAATACACACACACACTAATCAGCAATTAGACACAGGTGGGGGGGGGAGACAACACGGGGCACCAGGTGCACACAATCAACAGCAACAGACATGGAGGAACACTTTTCAACATAAAACCAGCAAACAGAGACAGACAAACTAAAACACAGACAGATGCACACACTACCTACACTTCGCCACCAACAAAACTACACAATTCATAACGGAGGCCGAGATCTATGGCCCCAAAGATCACCTCTGTTACATTTCCTCACCCCTCTCCCCTGGAAGCACAGTGTCTTGGAAATGTTGGCTTCCCTGCAAGGTTTCTGCTTCCCCCTGTGCAGCATGGTTTCCTCAGGGGGGGGGGGGGCGTGAAGCTTCCCTTTCTTTCTCTTCGGGATCTGATTCTTCCTCATGCGCTCCTGCTGGTTCTGCTGTCTGACGAGCTCTCTCTCCTGACAGATCTTCTCGGCCATTTTCACCCGCTCCTCCTCAGCCAGAAGAGCATCTTCCTTGTCTTTAGTTTCCTTCTCCTCTGCCAGTTTCTTCTTAGAGAGCCAGGACTGCGGCCTCTCTAGCTGAGCGGGATCCGCCCGGTTGCATCAAAGTGGCTATCTGCTGCTTCATATGGATGAGCTCCCTCTCACGCTCCTCCTCTGTGCTGCGCTGCAGGTGACGCTGCAGGCTGCTGTTCACCTTCTCCAGCTTCTTAGCGGCCGCTCGCTCTTCATCTGGCGGTTATTCGCCTCCAGGATTTTTACCAGCTCCTCCCGCTTAGATGTTTCTTCCTCTTTTCTGGCCTTCTGGGCCGTGAGGTCTGCCTGTCGCTGTCTCTGTCCCTCCAGCAGCTGACTTTTTCTCAGAAATACTGTCACATAACATCCGTGTCAGAAAATACAACCCTCTTTCTTTCCCTCCTTAACCACATATCTAAAAAACGGGGATACAAAGGAGCTGATCCAGATTTGCTGCGTTCATGACAACATTACTCAAATGTGGGATGGCTTTACGTTGAGATCCTGGCAAGGTTCCGCCTACATCCTAATCTATCGTCCCCTATCAGAAAGTTTTATACATAAATATGTGTCCCCGGTGTGTCAGGAGACTCACAAAGTGTCAGAAAAGAAAACTCTCTCTCATTTCCTTTTTTCTCTTTTCTTTACCCAAATCTCTAAAAACGGGGGAACAATGGAGCTGATCCAGATTTGCTGCCGATATGACGTAACATCAGAAATGTGGGCTGGCTTTATGCCCACATTTCCAATATTTCGTCATAAACGTCGCTATCAGAAACAATGTGTGACGTGTTTTGGACGTAATATGGTCTTTGTTTACTTTAGCAAGCTTCGCTGACACTCAGAGCTAACCTGTACTGGAGAGAGTATGTGTAAGAAGCCGGATATAAAAAGGTACTCACCTTGTGGTAAACCCGCAAGAGAGAAAGCGTTTGAGCTCCATACTGTTTCAGAAATAATGCTTGATGTGGTTTGGAACATAATATGTCAGTTAGCCAAATGGCAAGTATTTGTCTGTAGACACTGGGCAGGCATTACTGTAGTTAAAAGCATTGACGTTAGAATCACCTTGCACTGTTTAATGCTAGAGTTCTTGGTTGAGGATTATACACTTTTTTACTTCAAATTATTGATATGATATGATTATCAGGGAGTCCTGAAACTCATGTGACCTGATCGTGTTAGAGAGGTTAAGGTCTAATAGGGTTTCAAAGAGCTCTTCTCTGACAGGGGCTAGCCAGCGGGGCTACTGGCAGCAACAATACTCTCCTGGTCAAGTTTGTTTTCGTTTCAGTTTCCATTTGACTCAGTTTTCTCTAGTTCAGTGGTTCTCAACTGGTCAGGCCTCGGGACCCACTTTTTACTTGGTCAATACATCGCGACCCAACATTTTGAAGCACTCAAATCTATTCAACAAAAAAACGTGCTGTAATATATACCTTTTCAGCATACAATATTAATAAAAGTGAAGTACAGTGCATATATCCCTTATATCCCTTCACAGAACTAAAGTATGCTTTTAAAAAAGGTTTAATGAGATGATGGAATCAAAGCTGAACTATATAAAAAGGCACACGTGCTGAAAACCCAACCCCAGCAGGGGGGTCTGGGGGGATTCTCCCCCAGGACATTTTTAGAAATACTAACATAAACTATGCATTCTGGTACACTGAGAAGAAAATAAATAAATCTATTACTACCCGACATATTAATGATATTTGATGCCATTGTTTGTTTTTCACTTTGTTCTGACATCTTGCTGCGAGAAGAGCAAAGAGGAGAGAGTCTGTGTGACTTACTTTAAATTGTGGGTAAGGGTAGATAGCCCCCATTGTTCTGTGACCTGTCAATCATCAAACCGGGGTCATATTTGATTATGTGTTCTTTTGTATCTGAAGTTGTACTCATGGATGTATAAAGAAGAGTTCTACCGCAAAGTTATTCTCCGTGGGGACTTCCGGCAACAATCTTGATTCTGATTGGCCAGAAGACTCGAAAAAACATCAGCAAAGATATTTTATTGAGAAGATGATCACTACGTGACAGAAGTTTTCAAAACCGTTTATGGTCTCCGGTACTTCCAGTCCAACGCCGACTGCATGCACAGAGTTAGAAAATCGGGCCTTCAAAATAAAAGTTTGAGTTTTTCCCACAAAAAAAAAAAATTCAATTCAATTAAAAAAAAAATTCTATTTTTTTTTCTTCACTCACACATCCGCGACCCACTCCAAACGGGTCTGCGACCCACTTTTGGCTCGCAACCCACTGCTCTAGTTGCTCTATGACTGTGGGGTCATGCTGTGTGTCAGCAGTGCATGTGTTGATGGCTCTTCTTCTCTGCTCTGTTTAGGGGGTCCGTCCCGAGCTCTCTCCACCATGTCGCTCTCTGTTCGCCCCGCCAGACGCCTCACCTCCAGATCCATCACTAGGAGCCAGAGCTTCACTGGAGTCAACACCAACGACAAGCCTTACAGGTACACACACTCAAACATGTTTCTCGGTTTAAAAATGTATCATTTAACTTTATAATGTATATATCGTGAAACGTTCTCCTTTACATAATGATTTACCAACATAGGGTTATATCTATCGTAGCTTTAAAATACTTCGTCAGTGTTTAATTAATAAAAACTGGTCCCAGTGTTAAAAATTTCACTTTTTTATTAAGATCAATTGAGTGTAATAACAAAGGCATTAGTTGATCTAATGACAAAAGGTGATACACTACCATATTATATTAAATGTCTTAACAAAACAAAGCTGCTTATCAAAACAGAATACTTTGAAAAATATATCATTAAGACATGAACAATTTGCACTGGGGACAGAACGTCCCTTTACATGCTACTTCAGCTACTTCCAAGGTGCAGAAGAAGGGAAAAGGTCTGAAGAGCTCAGAACTCCAGCAACACATAGAACAACTTGAATATGTGTTGTGGCACAGGATCAGCGTTCTGATGGTGTCAGTGTGATGTGATGCTGAGAATGTCATATGTCTGATGTTGGTGTTTCTGATTTGCAGGAGCCTCTCAGTGTTCAGCACTCCAGGCGTTAGCAGGAAGCCCAGCAGAGCCAGCAGGATGTTCACCATGTCCACCAAGTCCAACCCTCCACCCAAAGTCCCCCAACCAGAGAGACTTGATCAGGTCTATGAGGTGCTGAAAAAAGGCCTTCAGTGAGTGTGTACACACACACACACACACACACACACACCACACACACACACACACACACACACACACACACACACACACACACACACACACACCACACACACACACACACACACACACACACACACACACACACGATCCTGCTTATTGCTACTTTTTAACCTCTTTTCTTCTCTTGCGCTGTTTTGGCTTGAATCCAAAGTGTTATGATCTCCACAAAGTATTTGGGGTGTTTTCTGAAAATAAACTGAAAGCTATAGGTCTGTTTTTGTGGACAGAGCTGATGTTAAGTTGACCAGACTACTTTGTGCGGATTTATATGATAACTAGTGCTGTCAAAATTATCGCGTTAACGGCGGTAATTAATTTTTTGAATTAATTGCGTTAAAATATTTAACGCATTTAACGCATGTGCAGAATGGCCCGCCCCATACGTGCCACCAGTGGCAGCGCCAGGGTATGGCTGCGGTATACACCCATACCAAGAAATGGCTTAGCCCCACCATGAAAAATGATGTTAAATGATGTTAAATGAAGCAAAAATAAAGTCTGCCAACTCGCGCGGAGTAAATTGCACAGACAGCAGTTAGTAAGATTGATTTCAGTAGCCACGGTTTTGAAAACTTTTGTCACGTAGTGATCGTCCTCTCAATAGAACATCTTTGATAACGGCGTGGTGTTGTTGCAGGAAGTCCCGACGGAGAATACTTTTGCTGTAGTACAGGGGTGCACATAACTGGTACGCAGGTTATGTGCGTAATCTCTCTGAAATGCGTACCGTCACTTGTGTCACAAAGCGCATTTGCGTACCGACGTAGGCTACTTGTGAAGCTTTTCCAGAAGGCGGTTAGATCACCGGACGACAGAGTCGGTCTCCGTGTGCACAGACAGGGCTGCTGTTAACGTCGGTCTGTACAACGGAATTGTGCCAAAACTACGCCAACCGGCTACTGAGGGAGACTACCCCCCCATCCCTAAAATGGAGAACTGCGCTAAAACAGCTGATCACAACGTTCACACTCTGTGGTCACGAAGTACTCCATTAGCCGCCCCCCCCGTCGACTTTCCTGAAGTACTCCCCCGTTGATAGAAATCAACAAGTAATTAATTAAGACCCCACGGTTTGATGATTGATAGGTGTGTGGGCTGTCTTTCATTTTGACACGCAGAAAAACGTTATAATAAACATAGATACTGTATGTTAAATGGATATATCCGCCTTCTTTCATGTATCTTTCCATTCCCACAACAATATGCATAAATAAATGGCATATTTTGGACATAGTTCGAATGGTGATTAATCATGATTAATTAATTTTTAAGCTGTGATTAATCTGATTAACATTTTTAATCGTTTGACAGCCCTAATGATAACACATACTCCCTTGATAAGAGCTTCATTAGCAGCGGTTTGCTATCCAAGAGGAGCGGGCTACTGAATGTGCAAATTGACCAATCAGAATCAATATTCACCTAAGTCATGTAATAACATGTGTTAATGTATCCTTATCTACGTTAAAACGTTTTTTTCAGCAATTTGGGTTCAATTCTACAAAACTCTTAAAAGCTTAAACCCTGATAGTGAATGTGTGCTTTTATGTTCTGACCTGAAACAAGCTTTACAAATATTTTTTTATGAGAATTCATTAGTGATGTGATGTGTATATGTTAAACCAGTGTTTCTCCCTCAGCTCTTACCTACAGGTCCATCAGATGGACTCGGACAGCCTCAGCCGACAGATGAAAGAATCAAAGAGGAACTCCAGACTGGTACGTTCTGTTGGCTCGCCACTACCGGTGAAAAGGAAAACGCTCCTTTACCGGTTTAATTCTATGACCATTTTCTTATGTTTTATGTGGACATGAAGCACTTGAGTTTTGTGGCATATTGCAGGCAGAGGTTTTGAAAAGGTCTCTTTTTAAAGTTGAGAAAAATATCAAAATTAGCTGCTGGCACAACAAAACATTTACATCTTGAAGGTAACTCAGGTTGTAAAAATGAAAATGTTCTGAAATAGTAAAATATTACTTAACATAAAGAGTGTACATCATATTGTGCTGCGACTTAATAACAAATGTTTCTCTCTTTCAGGGTTTCCTGTATGAGCTGGACAAGGTGAGCTACTCTCTATTTAAGTGAGACGCTATTAATGCAGACTCAACAATACTTTCTCCGTGTTTCCCTTCTGCATTGATAATTCAGTGTAATTTAAATGTCGGCAGTATTAATTCCATCAGTACAACAGATCCATCTCACTTTCGCTTCTCGCAAATTATGTACAGTCACTTTTACGTCTCCGGGATTTTTTTGCACGCTTTACATTCATTATGTTGCACAATAAAAATCGTTCAAACCACTCAAAGCCCCTTCCTTCCAGGCTTTAAATCAAATATGTGTGATTGCGTTGTGTGTGCTGTGGAAATGTTAGTATGCATATGCCTTTTTTTTGTAGCGCTGACCTAAGCCTTTATTTAGAAAAGGAAAAAGTCCAGTCTTTGTTGACCAATTGGATATAAAAATGACTCTGTGCCTCCCTCTGACAGCAAGTGAAGGTGACAGAACGGTATATCAGACGACTGGAGTTCCACCTCAGCAAGGTAAGACCACCATGATCTCAGTTAATACCTCGCGACAGCAGTTAATGTTAAAGAAAAATAAACTTGAAAGAACATTTTGAAAAAGTTACACAACTGTATAAGGGACACTGTGTATGTGAATACTGTTGTGCTGCATCTAGATGTTCCTGTCCTCTGTTAGAAGGTGTAGTTGACTCATATTAAAGTATGGCAGTCCACAGTCTGATCCCTATAACTGCAAAACGTTGTTGTTTATCAGCGGTATATGAAATTTAAAAATGCTGGTACATACTGTATATCCACAACACACAAAACATGCCAGTCTGTAGTCGCTTCACTGCGGATTGATAGGAATGTTTCTGCCATACCGACCAGGTGCCGTTTGGATGAGTCCATTAATGATACGATAATGGGGGTGATGTGGAATGTTCCAAAACAACTATTGTTTTCTACAGTCTGGTTACGTTTAGAAGGTGTTTCTGTCTTCACATTAATGCACCCTGACATTTGATTGTGTTGTGGGATGACTGTATCTGTTGTTGGGTTACTTTATCTGCAGAGGCAGGTTAAACAGTAACAACATTATAGTACATAGCATCAGTCCTGGACTAAAGAGCTTTTGCTGAAGATACTGGTTGATATTTGTGGACACTGACTGACTAAATGGTCATATTTAGATATCAAGTGTTGGAGATGTCCTACCTTTCTGTTCTGAAACCAAACATAAATAACCAGTGCATGTGGCAGCTTAAGTAGAGTTCTGACTAGTAGGGCTGTACCCGAATATCCGAATATTCGTTCGAGGGAGTACTATTCGGGTTTCAATTTCGTTATTCGGATATTCATTTTGTTTGTTTTTTTGAATTTATTGAAAACTCCAATATCAACATAAGAGCTTGTGCCTCTTCGGGGGGTGCTAACACTTAACCATAAACGTTATTGTTTACTTTATCCGTCTTTATATGTAGATATTACTTTTTAGTGATGGGTCGTTCGCGAACGATTCGTTCTTTTTGAACGAATCTTTGAAATGAACAAGATGAACTGATTCCTCCCACAAAACGATTCGTTTGTTTGAGTCTCTGCCAAAAGCTAAAGAAAAGCTGTTTGCGAACGACGAACTTGAAGAACTGGCGGAAACAGTTCAGAACTGCTTCCTAGTTCCTACAGTTCACACACACAGCGTTAGCGAGACATTCTCCTCCCCCTGTCGGCCCTAAAAGCTTCAGAGGGCAGATAGCTGGGCTCCGTAGCGTCCCACTAGCTTAGCCGCTAGCTAAAGGTAAACATAGATGGGTACATAGAATATGAATAAATCGTCACCGATATAGAGGATATATTTTTTGATTCACTTTGAACTCGGCCAAATGGAGTTTAATGCTTTGAGATTTAAGTTAGGCCACATAGTACGTGCATGGGTTTGAAAGTATAACGTACTAGCCTGCTGTAATACATCGTATAGTCATGCACAAATTTATGAGATTTAACAATGGCCAATTATATTTCTTGAATAATATGTAGCCTATTCCCAGAGCATAATTCATGGGGCAACAAGGTGAGGTGTAAAATGTGTTTTAATATCATACTTTTTACGCCAGCAAACTTCTTGTACGGACTTCGGCAGTAGTGAAGACTTACTGAAAGAATTAAGTACAAAGACGAATCGTTCGCGAACGTGCAAATCACCAGAAGTCGTTCGCGAACTGGTGAACGAATCAGTGAACGAATCAGTGAACGAATCTTTAAAGTGAACTGAATCAAAAGATTCGTGTCCCCGAAGGGAATCAAAAT
Organism: Gymnodraco acuticeps; assembly: GCF_902827175.1. NCBI lineage: Eukaryota > Metazoa > Chordata > Actinopteri > Perciformes > Bathydraconidae > Gymnodraco > Gymnodraco acuticeps. The sequence continues at coordinate 161,800 of NW_022991940.1, forward strand.
GCCCATCACTATTACTTTTTCTCCGTTAATCTCCGTCATGTTGTTTCCATAGCAACAACAACTTCCTGTCAAGAGCGCTACCTCTCCTTCAAAATAAAAGCATGATGTCCATACAAAATAGGAAGCCAAGCCAAATTACACTTAAGACGTATACAACTGCAACGAAAGTAACACACACAAAAATCCTTTTCAATTGCAAAGAACACAAATTGGGTTGTATACTATAAAACAACAATACTGTAGTGTAGAATAACAAAATGAATGCCGTGAATAAACCGAAATACACGTGTTGAAGCGGTTCACTGCTGATTACTACGCACCCCCCCACGCTGATTACTACCGAATATCCGGAGCCCGAAAAATGGTATTTGGGACAGCCCTACTGACTAGCAACAATTGTATTGGTCAGTTTTCAGTCAACATTAAGCATCCTGCAGAGGTCGAAATGAAATATATTGTGTTTTATATTGCAGTGTGCAATGAGTGTTGGGTGTAGTAGTGGTTAAAATACACATGTATGTTGGATAAATTATTGAATTAAAGTAGTACGTTTAAAACTAGTATTTACTTACTTACGTATTTTTGGAGGGGATGCGACAAAAACATGTGTGGTGTTGTCATAAAGACATGCATGACACACTGGAAAGACAAATTAGACGGTTTTAACTTTATTATAACATGATTTCTGTATTGTTGGCATGAAGTCTGACAATTTTCCGACACTTAAAATATCGACAAAAACATGGAAATGTGATTAATTTGCATTAATGTCTTTTATACATAAATATGTGTCCCCGGTGTGTCAGGGAACTCACAAAGTGTCAGAAAACAAAACCCTCTCTCTTTTCCTCCTTACCCAAATCTCTAAAAACTGGGGTACAACGGAGCTGATCCAGATTTGCTGCCGATATGACGTAATATCGGAAATGTGTGCTGGCTTTAAACCCACGGCCCTATCAGAAACAATGCGCTACGTGTTTTGTAAATAATCTGGTCTTTGTTTACATTTTATGGGCACTTGTAAATGTCTATAACTATGTAAATGTATCCTGTAAATATAATGTATGATGTCCTTTATTGTTTTATGTTTCATGTGGAACCTATATGCTGCAGGTCTCCCTTGAAAAAGAGATCTATGATCTCAATGGGACCAATCTCGTTAAATAAAGGTTTGAAATTAAATTAAATGAGCAATAATCGCTAACACTCAGGGCTAACCTGTACTGGAGAGAGTATGTGTAAAAAAGCAGGATATAAAAAGGAACTCACCTCGTGGTAAACCTGCAAGAGAAAAAGCATTTGAGCTCCATACTGATTCAGAAATAATCCTTGATCTGGTTTGGAACATACTGTATGGCGTTTTATTTTTTATAAACTTTATTTTCCTTTTTCTTAAACAACACATACAGTTTCAGTGACAAAAAAAAAGGTGCAGGTTGTCCATTTTGTGTTAACCCCCCCAAAAAATACATGTTAGTCATGGTTGATTATAGAAAATCTGTTTTCTAAATTCAGTTTTTTATTAAATGTAAAAAATAAAAAATAAAGAATCAGGAAGAGTAGGCAGTTTCAAACTTTCCATGTACGTTAAAAATGGTTGCCATGTCCTATATAATTTATAAATGGAGCCACCCAAAGTACACTTTATTTTCTCCATGTGTAGAAACTTCATAAGTTCTGTCACCCAATGGACATGAGTGGGAGACGCCTCCTGCTTCCACCTCATAAGTATAAGTCGCCTAGCAATTAGGGAAGCAAAAGCAACAGCGTTTGAATAATGTCTGGAAAGGACAATGTCGTCCGGGACGAGTCCAAAAATTGCAGTAAGAGGAGTAGGGGTACATTTTACTTTAAAAATCTCAGAAAACATATCAAATATAGATGTCCAATAATTATGAAGATTTGGACATGTTCAGAAAGTATGAATGAGGGACCCTGTTACTGACTTATATCTGTTGCATAAGGGATTTACCCCTGGATACATCTTTGATAGCTTTTCCTTTGATAAATGAAGGTATTGGCCATGTCTGGCACAAATTGAGGAAGAGTGAACTCTTTGAAGGATGGATTGCCAATTATCATCTGTTATTTCAAATGCTAAATCATCATCCCACTGAGATCTGATTGTCGAAAGAGAGGGAGAATGCAGGGAGGAAAGTACATTATACAACACTTATAATTACTCCTCTATTCTGCACATTTATTTGAAGAATCCTATCTAAGGTTGTTTCTGTTGGTTTATTTGGAAACTGCGGGTATTTGCTACGTGTGAAATTTCGAATTTGGAAATATCTGAAAAGATGGCCGGGTGGAATACAAAATGTGTCTGTCAACTGACTAAATGAGGCAAATACCTTGTTTATATACAGATCTTCAAAACTACGTATTTCCCCATTATTCCAGATCTTAAAAGCAGAATCCATCACAGATGGAACATATGGTTAGAATAAATCGGTGATCGTATAGACATGATATGTAATCCAAACCGTTTCCTACACTGTACCCAAAAGAGAATTATATACTAACTGATTACTGTTGTAGGTATACAATTCCAATGGAAGAGCTGATCCAAGCAAAGCCCGCAATTAAGTTTTACCGCAGTAGGCCGATTCAATAAGAATCCAAGCTGGTGTCTCTATAGAAGGAGCACTTAGCCAATAGAGCATATTCCGTACTTTCACCGCCCGATAATAGAATTGGAAATTGGGTAGGGCTAGCCCTCCTGATTGTTTTGTTCTTTGAAGGAAATCTTCACGAATCCTAGATAATTTTCTTTCCAAATAAATGCAGAAATATATTTGTCCAGAGCAGGGGTTTTCAAAGTGTAGGAAGGTGAGCCTCCCCTCCAGGCGCGCCGGATTCATTTTAGAAGTGGGGGGGGGCAAAAAAAGTGCGTGTGTATGGCCCAATCCCAAACCACGCCCTACACCTACACACTCCCCCTCCGTGACGGAGTGAACTCCGTGGAGTGACACATGAGGCTCCCTCCTGTCAGATGGAACCTCCATGCAGTCGGAACCAGCCTGTTTCGGTTCAACAACGGCGGTGGGGGCGGCGGCGGTTTTGACAGTTTCTGCGGCCGCAGAGGTGCTGCTTTTGGGTTCATCTGGCTTCGCTGTTTCTCTGATTGATGAAGGTCCAGGCTCCGGAGATGTGGATGTCAGGGATGTGACCTTCCAGTTGTTACATTTAAGTTTAGATTGACTGTATTTAGTTTTCTTCTGCGCTGGTTCTTCTGACATGTTTGCAAGTGTATATATTATTTCTTGGTTAACGGCTGACACACACAGAACAACGTAACAAATGAAGTAAACAACGTAACAAATAAACAAATCTAAGCTTTTTTATTGGTTGTAATTTACATGGATACATTTGAATGGTGTGACAATGTCCTATTTGATTGGGTTAAAATGTACATATTCTTCCTGTTACTGCATGTCTGCCTGCTTTATTTTACCTAATGCAAAGTGACCTGCTCCATCGAAATCAGTCGCATTGACCCGAAGACACATTTTGATTTCTAGCTTTCTAATGATATCAGGATTGTTTTTGTACTCCAAATATTAAGCAAAATATGTCACATTATATAATGACTGTTACAGAGTCATCATTTTGAGAAAAAGGCCTTTAAAGTTTTCTCTTCTCTGGAATCCATCATTTCTCATCATCAATCATCATGATTGATTATTAGCGGAGCAAATGATCAAAATACTACGGAGGGAAGATATTTTCGTTTGGATTACTGTACTCACGAGAAACACCGGCTGTTGTTATGCCTGCTGTGACGTTAAGCGACTCCGTTCTCCGCTTGTAATTATGCCGAAGCTTCAAAGTTGTATTTATCATCTGAATTTGCCGAAACAAGTTTAATATTCTGAAAGCCAAGACTTTGCTTATTTGAAATCAGATCAAAACAAACTGTAACGGACCCTGCCGTGTTATCTATGATTACACCTTACATTCATAATTTCAGCGGGAGGGAGGGGGGCGGCGCTGAGGAACAGCAGAGTGGTGAGAGCTGTCATCTTCCCTTTACAAGCTTCAAACATGCCTGTAGCTAGTGAGATTGAATATAACAATCAAAAATAACAAAATATACACAGCTAGATCAGATCACGTTTTAGATGCGACTTTAGAGTAGAGGGGAAATATTGAAACGGGATTTGTACAGTTTTCCGCGGCACAGTTTCATGGAAACACATCAGCTTTTGGACGACAGTCAATATGGATTCAGGAAAGACAGATCAACATCTATGGCACTAATGGAATTAAGTGAGGAAATAGCAAACTGCATGGACAATAAAAAACAAGCAGTGGGAATATTTATAGACTTACAAAAAGAATTTGACACCATAGATCACAATATTTTACTGACAAAACTGGAACGGTATGGCATCAGAGGGGTGGGATTAAACTGGGTGAGAGATTATTTAAGCAACAGACAACAATTTGTTGAAATTAGTGAACATAAATCAGAATACATGAACATAACTTGTGGAGTACCTCAGGGGTCCGTGTTGGGTCCAAAGCTGTTCATAATATACATCAACGACATTTGCAGAGTATCAAATATATTGAAATGTATTTTATTTGCAGATGACACTAATATGTTTTGTTCCGGTGACAATTTGAAAGAGATAATGGAAGTGATAACAGCAGAAATGATTAAAGTAAAACATTGGTTTGACACAAACAAATTATCATTAAATATAAGCAAAACAAAGATTATGTTATTTGGAAAACATAAAACAAATCCACAGATACACTTAATACTAGATAACATAAACATAGAAAGAGTATATGAAATGAAGTTCCTTGGTGTGGTTTTAGACCACAAAATCAGCTGGAAACCTCATATCACTCATGTAAAAGCAAAACTGGCTAAAACTATCGCAATATTGGGAAAAGCCAGATACATTCTGGACTATAACTCATTGTATACTCTATATAACACACTAATATTGCCATGTCTGATTTACTGTGTGGAGATTTGGGGAAACGCGTGCAAAACCAACCTACAGCCGTTATGCACATTACAGAAAAGGGCTATAAGAGTTATCAATAATGTTGGATATCTTGAACACACTAATGTATTATTTTTGAAGTCACACATATTGAAGTTCACTGATCTGGTTAAATTTAAAACGGCACAAATCATGTACAGAGCAAGACATAATCTACTTCCTAGGAAATTAAAAACATTGTTCGTAGACAGAGAGGGTGGGTATCATTTGAGAGGAAATCTACATTTGAAACAACTCAAGGTCAGAACAACTCTGAGAAGTATGAGTTTAACAATCTGTGGGGTGATTTTATGGAATGGTTTGGAGCAGGAGTTCAAACAAAGCACAAGCATAATTCAGTTTAAAAGGATGTACAGAAACACTTTTTTGGAAAAATATGAGAATGAAGAAAGGTGATTGAAGACAAGAAATTATTGTATATGTATAAATGTAAATCTAAGTAGGAATAACTTGCATAATGATTTAAAGGACAATCATTGATCAAGTAAGGGGTGGGAATTAATAAGCATTTGCTTCCTCCTACTCCCTTTCGGGCACATATGATTTATTATTATTATTATTATTAATATGAAGACTTTTTTTGTTGAATATACAAATATTACCATGAATGTGGATAAATACTGTATTATAACAATACGGTATTCTGTTTTTCACATTTGTTATTTTTTATTTGTTATTTTTTAATCTGTTAAAAATAAAGACTGGAAAAAAAAATATTATAATAAATAATTCTGCTGCTGTGAAAATGTGGGGCAGGGCTGAAAAGTGGGGGGGCCAATGGCCACCTGGCCCCCCCGCTTCCGGCGCCCTTGCTCCCCTCAGAGAACATAAGAACAGCCGCGCCCCCCCCCCTCCCAATTATTATTGCTATTATTATTATTGTTGTTGTTGCTATAATGCAGGGGTATTATTATCCAGTGAAATGCCCTTACCACCTACTGGCCTAGTTAAATGAAAGTGGTTACTTTTTTTTGGCTGGGCAGTGCAGTTTTACACAACGTCTTATTTGACTTTCTCAGGACTTAAAACTGTTTTTTGGGGGCAGACCCCCACAAAGAAAACAATATATTTACACACGTAAGGTCATCATCTTAACAGTTTGTTATGCTCATCGAGTCATCCGTGAGCAGAGCATCAAGTTGGCATGCCTATTACAGCTGAATGCGGCGATTACCATCTTGTTCAGCAAAACGCCTCATAAACGTATTAAGATCTAAAGCTTTAGTGCGTTTTGATTCAATGCTGAGTACAGCCAAACTTGACAGTCTCTTCTCTGTCATTGTAGACCGCAAATACCTCATTCCTTCCGTCTACTTGAGTCCGAATGCTTCTCGTTTTGTGCCGCCGCCGTCCCGTTCAAATCAAATCGCCGACAATCACATTTCCAAGCTCGCGGTGGATTATTACTGGTTATTATTATTACCGGTAGATCCGCCCCTGCTTGACCTTGTATTTGCTTTTGATCAAAGTCAATGCGGAAAACTCGCACTCACACAGGTAGGCGGAGGTGAAGGGAATGAGCACTTTTACAGCCTTTTTGGCAAGGTGGGGGAACTCGGTCTCCACAGACAGCCAAAAGTATGCAAGTGATGTTTTCTGCCAGACGCTGTCTCCTCTCTCACTTTAGGTAACTTCACTAAAAATCAATCCATGTTGCCGCTCGCATAAAGTTAGCTGAAGTTAACAAGCTAGATTTCACTGTTTCTCATTATTTTTTTCTCACGCTACGCCTCCCCTGAAGCTCTCTGGCGCCCCCCCTGGGAGGCGAGCCTCACACTTTGAAAACCGCTGGTCCAGAGTATTAAAATACTTTGTTGGTATACAAGTTGGAATACATTGAAACAAATATAATAATTTAGGTAAGATGTTCATTTTCACTACATTAATGCGTCCAATTAGCGATAATGGGAGATTGCCCCATCTCTGAAAATCTTGATGATAGTTCAGTCACCAACATAACAAACAGTCTTGGTTCTCTGTCCAAAACCCAGTATTGCAGTCATATTTTCTAAACTGTAATCCATAATTTCATCCCCACCTCCAGCCGGTCCAACACTCTGCTGTTAGGATTTTAACTCAGACTAGGAAATATGACGACATCACAGAGATTCTGGCTTCCTCACACTGGCAACCTGTTGCTTTTAGAACCAATTTAATTTCAAACCTTTATTTAATCAGGTGAATCCCATTGAGATCATCGATCTCTTTTTCAAGGGAGACCTGCTCAAGTAGCTGCAAATCTTAGGATTTTTGTATTAGTTACAAAGCCCTGTAACTAGGCCTCTCCCTGAGTTATTTGTCAGACCTCTTACTGTTCTATGTCCCTTCTGCAACCTAAGATACTCAGATGTGTCGCTACTGGTCGTTCCAAATTCCTATATATAGGTACTATATAAATAAATATATAGCTTTTTGGAGTTGACCCTTTCCTGTAGTGTGTTATATAGGTTTTAGTGCACGTAAATGGTCTGCAAAGGCTAAAATGCCTGTGTTCCCTTTTCTCCCACACTCTGTTACCCCCCTTCTTTCTTTCAAGAAGGGGGGTAACATTTTCCTCAAATAACTTTCTATACAGATTAGTAGCCTTGATGCCCAGATACGTCATGTGATCAGTTTTACCTTCAATTGAAAAGTTTCAAATGAAATTCCTCTGGCTATGATATGGCGTTTAATCACGGCAGCATTTAGCTGAGTATCTGCCGGTAGAATTCTCCTGCATTCGCTCCCCCCATCTTTTTTTTTTTTTTTAAAGCTACGGACTGAGAATCAGCACTTTTCTAACAGGGCTGAAATAGAGGGGGATGAGGCATGGCTAGAATGGGTGAACTGTTTGGTATGTGTTTTATATATTTGTATATATTCGAGACCTATAATATATGCCTAAAAATAGTATAATAGGAGACTTTTCATATTTTTTTCACGCATCAAGGATTTTAGGTTATTTGCGAGTGCTAACACCTTTTATGACCAACCTAAATTAAATGTGAATTTTATTTTAAACTTTGAATGTAATGTTTGCAGAAATTAGCACATATTTAAATATGGTGCAATAGATCTTTTCTCCTTTTGTGAAAATACAGTTTTTTTGGCCACATGACACTGTCATGAGGCTTATGTCTACTTTGGATTGGAGATGAACTGTGTTTCCTCTCCGCAGATCGAGGAGCTCTACGAAGCGTACTGCCTGCAGAGGAGACTCAGAGACGGAGCGAACAAGATGGTGAAGGCTTACACCACCTCTGTGAGCAGCAAGGAGGCCAAGGAGAGTCTAGCAGAAGCCAATAAAGGATACAAAGAGTACACAGAGGTAAGATGAAGAGGACGGAGGAGTGGGGAGATGGAATGAAAAATAATAATAATAATAATTCCTTACATTTATTATAGCGCTTTTCCAGATGCTCAAAGCGCTTTACAAATACACATTACACATATTTTTTATACATGCAATGGTCACTGTGGACAATACCCACAGGAGCAAGTTCAGGTGAAGTGTCTTGCCCAAGGACACAACGGCTTAACAGACGCAGCAGCGGCGGGTTTCACCCTTTAATCTGATGATCATTGCACAGCGCACTGCGCCACACCGTCCATCTTCACGCCTCGAAGTCATCGAGGCGCTTTTACAGGTACACATTGATATCATACATGTACTGTGGACAATACCCACAGGAGAAAATCCGGGTGAAGTGTCTTGCCCAAGGACACAACGGCCTGACGCAGTGGCGGCAGGAGCGGGTTTCGAACTGGAGTTCCCCAGCACCCTTGATCTGATGATCAGATGCACAGACCACTGCGCCACCCGTCCCCTACAAAAAAATGTTTTTTTAAAAAGTGGAATAAGATAGGATGAAGAACAATTGTAAATGTGTTGAGGAAGAACAGGGCCATGGAGTGGTGCAGGAATGAGTCCTAAAACCCTGAAAAGCATTTAACCACTTCCGGTTTTGTTGTTTGAAGTCATCCTTTTTTTTTAAACATGTTTTTGGTTAGATGCCTGAAATTAGGCATAATAACACAAACTGAAGAGATGTTGATGTTTTGTTCTAGGAAAATGAAATGTGTCTCTAAATACCAGAGGTGGGGGACTCGAGTCACATGACTTGACTCGAGTCAGACTCGAGTCGCATATTTTTGGACTTGAGACTTGCTCGACTAACATTGATAAAAGACTTGACTTGACTTTGACTTGGTATTCATGACATGAGACTTGACTTGAGACAAATGACTCAAAAGGACTTTACTTTTTAAAATTAAATATTTGCATTTGTTTTTGTATTGTACGGAGCCCCTAAAGGGCAATGAAAAAAAAAAAGATACTGTATCTCGTTCGCACGAGACTGACATTTTAAACGGCATCATTTAAGGCGCTGACAGGTGACAGATGATGAAAGCAAACTGTTTGCTGTCGCTGATTACTTTGCACACCACGTTAACTAACGTTAGTCAACAACAACACTTACTGACCTAAAGTCTTACCTTGTAACAATTACACGGATACAATAGTTTAACTCACCTTCAATTATCGTGGTAGTCTCTCGAAACGTAGGTTTCAATCAGTCTTTCTTGGATGCAACAGCCTCTGATGATCCGAGATGAAAAGTGTTTGTTTTTCGCGCGCTTCAGCCGGACAGTGAAAGTGAGTGCACCGCTCTAATGGGTCCTGAATGCACTGCTCTAATGGGTCCGACTAGAATGACCAATAACGTTAGTTCCGCCTATTCCGTCATTCAATAAATCGTGTAATAAATCATACATTTTTCATTTTTTTCACTTTTCATTTTTAGGGGGGCCACAGGGGGGTCAGAGGTCAGTGTTAGAACCGCCCCTGCACGAGAGAGTTACCGGAGCACCAAGTAGGAAGTGGAGCACACAGGAGACAACCGTTTCATTGCAGACTGTAATGTTTATGTTGGGAAATGGCAGTGCATACATTATTTTGGATATACTTCGAACTCGGACTCTCATTCACTTCATGAAATCGCTACAGCACCAGGAGGCAGCGGGACGTGTAACTCCGCCTCTTACCTCATTCACACCAACGCAACTCCGGTTCAAGCTCCGTGCTAGAGCTTTTCAGGTTCAGAACCGGTTCTTCGGTTTAGCTCCGGCTCTTTTCACACTGCCCAGAGTCCGACTGGTGCTGCGTCATTGCGTCATCGTTTGCGTCATGACGTAACCGTTTGCGTGCCTGCTTCATAAAGCCAAACCGCGCGGAAACCCCTCACAGCTGACACTGACAACAACAACAATGGCCGATTGTGCTCCAGCTTCCTCTGTACCTCTTCGGAAGACCAGATTCCCAGTAGGTAGCTGGTCTCGTCAGTGGACCACTGCTGCTTGTTAAGTTTCTCCATCGTTGTGTACAAACTGGATACAACGCCGGCTTTTTGTTGTTGTTCAGGAGTTGATCCCGCCCCTTCCCCCGCCTCGCCGTAAGCGGTGCTTTTGCTCTGGCCGGACCATTTTTTGGTGCTTGAAACGAACCGGATTCCGGAGCTAAGAGGCTGCTCCGCTGCCGTGTGAAGAGGAAAACCCGGTGCTTTTCAAGCTCCAGCCCCGAACCGGCCCTGAAACACCGTTGGTGTGAATGAGGTATAAGAGGCTGCTCCGCTGCCGTGTGAAGAGGAAAACCCGGTGCTTTTCAAGCTCCAGCTCCGAACCGGCCCTGAAACACCGTTGGTGTGAATGAGGTATCTGAGAAGTGCAGCACCAGCGCTCAAAGAGCTGTGCCTTTCGCAACGCCTTCACTGGCTTTACTTTCGTTAGAACAGCTGAAGAGCTACCACAGGCTGCTGTGTTTTAACCACACACACTTCTACACACATCGAACTGCCCGATTAATCTCCTATTTACTCGTTTTATGAAGGAAATGGTCCGGTCACTAAGGCGCCATGATGTGTGTTGTTGTTGTGCTCTGCTGAGCTCTCTGTGTGTGTGTGGGTGGTGTGGTTTGTGTGTGTGTGTGTGTGGTGGTGAGGTGTGTGTGTGTGTGTGTGTGTGTGTGTGTGTGTGTGTGTGTGTGTGTGTGTGTGTGTGTGTGCGTGTGTGGTGGTGTGTGTGTTTGTTGGTGTGTGTGTTGTGTGTGTGTGTGTGTGTGTGTGTGTTGTGATTGTGTGTGTGTATGTGTGTATGTGTGATTGTGTGTGACCTTATGTGGGTGTTTGTGGTGTGTGTGTGTGTGTGTGTGTGCGTGGGTGTGTTGGTTGTGTGTGTGCAGTGCACACTATTCGTTGTATTTGCTTATGATGCAATATTTCTTTGTGCACAGACACAGTAAGGAAAAACAATGGGACAGTGTCCATCTGGGAGCACCTTAGACAGACCATGGAGAAATGCTGGTGACCCGGCTGAAGGGGAGAGCCAGGGCAGGAGGAGGCTAACATGGTAGAATATCCTGTTATCACTTTAGAGCCCTTTTAGAATTTATAGGGTGAATAATTTCAGCGCCCCACTCTCCATTGTTGTTTATGTTGAAAATAAAACTAAAACTTTTTATAACCACAATATTTTAACTGATTTAAATGCGGAAACTGGGGTTATTCATCAGAATTTCGTATGACTTGACTTATGACTTGCTTGACTCTCACCACAGTGACTTGGGACTTGCTTGAGACTTGTAGGTTAAGACTTGAGACTTGCTCATGACTTGCACATGTATGACTTACTCCCACCTCTGCTAAATACCCAACATGTCTGAAACTTATATGTGTCATAAAAACGGCGGTTGCCAACAAGTGACTAATTCAGCATACTTTAGCAACGTTAGCTGCCTTTAGCTTAGCAGTGTTGACATGAAGTCAAACGCGGTTTGTTTATAGCCTAACGTTAGCTTTTTACTTCTGGAGATTGTATTCACGCTTAAACAATTATAAAATAGGTGTTATTATCGTGCTGAAAAAAATCTTATTTTCTGAACTATTTGAAATTGAATTGAAAAGACCCATTGTATTTCGTTGAGGGAGCCACCGTTAAATAAAATAATCACTGCACCACCAACTAGTAAAGGAATACATTAAAGTATAAAAAAAGCTTAACTAATGTGGATCATTTATAAACTGCAGCTCTGTAATTCATTTCTGTTTGGTAAAATAAATATTTTCTCTCCGTAGAACATGTGCTTGTTGGAGAACGACTTGGAGAACCATCTGGGGGAGTTCCACATTAAGATGAAAGGTGAGAATGAAGCCATCTGTGCTTTCTTCCAACCTTAATCTCATCCTCCGTGTTTTCTTCCCTCCTTTATCCATCCTCTTCTTGAACTACTGTTTACCTTGACTTACCTGTGTCTCAACAAATATCACTCAACTCTGGAGAAAGAGTTCACCCTCCACAACACACTGGTGATGAGAGGCTGGCGTAATACAAAAAAGATGTTTTGATAGAACTATTTTTTCATGAATTATTGACAAGCCGTTTAATCTCCACATTTGGCATGCAGCATCTTTGGACTCACATTTTTGGGAAAAAGATTATGGTTACACCTAATCATTTCGCTGTTATAGTTGAGTTGCAGCTACTCTGTAAAATTGAAAAGTGAACAAACGCTCAGATCATCAATCTGTTATTTTGTCTTTTCTGTAACAATATTAAAATACATAAAGAGGAACCTATTGGACACTACAGCTGAAACATGTAGGATCTTTTTAGCAGTTGTTCTACGATAACTGAAGAAGCATGGCTGCCATAGGGAGAACTAATTCAGCAGCTTCTAAATACTTACATTTAGTTCAAACTTCCTAAAGGATTTGCATCTCTTTCTGTCTGTCTTTCAGGGCTGGCTGGATTCGCTAGATTATGTGCTGGAGACCAGTATGAGGTTAGTCTGTCTGTCTGGCTGTCTAATTATAAATGACCATGATCACATGCAATATTGCCAAAGTACTGTATACTGAAAACATTATACGATACAGTGAAATATATTTTTACGGAAAAAAAGACAAAGAGGAAAACAGAGTGCGTGCGTATGATTCATTTTGAGAACATAAAATGTAATATAGTTTAAATATTGGGAACACACTATTTTAAAAATACATGTATATGTTGTCGTTTTGTCAGTTTGAGGGAGTATCTCTCTCTGTGTTATCTACCACCTAATGTATGTACATTCATAGTGAATGCTCAATGAAAATATTAAATCAATCAATTAAAACATCCTCAAAAGTAAAACAATTATGAGGACTGTGAGCACAAAAGTATACACATGGCTCATGTGTGAAGTAAGACTGGTGTGTGTGTGTGTGTGTGTGTGTGTGTGTGTGTGTGTGTGTGTTGTGTGTGTGTGTGTGTGTGTGTGGTGTGTGTGTGTGTGTGTGTGTGTGTGTGTGTGTAGTGTGTTGTGTGTGTGTGTGTGTGTGTGTGTGTGTGTGTGTGTGTGTGTGTGTGTGTGTGTGTGTTGTGTGTGTGTGTGTGTGTTTGGTGTGTGTGTGTGTGTGTGTGTGTGTGTGTGTGTGTGTGTGTGTGTGTTCGTTCTCAGATCTTTATGAGGTACGGTCGGCAGCGGTGGAAGCTCCGAGGCAGGATCGAGCTGAACGGCAGACAGGTGTGGGACAGCGAGGACATGGTGTTCCTGCCGCTCGTCAGCGACTTCCTCTCTGTGAAGGTCAGTCAAGTCCAATAGTTTAATGTGAGACTTCTGGTCTGTTCCTGGTTCTGTTAGTGACGTTGTGTTATTTTTTTACCGGTGAGTCAGTCCTATCTTTCACTTTCTGTCTTGCTTTAATTTCTCTGACGCCAACAGTGTATGATTGACATGGCTATATATCTGTGGTCTCCTAGGTGACAGAGCTGAAGAGCTTAGCCAATCACGTGGTTGTAGGAAGTGTTTCCTGCGAGACAAAGGACCTGTTTGCTGCACTCCCCCAGACGGTTGCCGTGGATATTAATGATCTTGGGACTATTAAGCTGAGCCTGGAAGTCACCTGGAAGTGAGTTTTCCTAAACATGCTGCTGTAAACTGAATATTATAATGAGCTTAACGAGTACTCTACTTTTTGTCCAAGAGTTATTTATTAAATAAACATAGTGATGCATAATTGAGTCATACAACTCGGAGATGACATAGCAGTTTAGCCTTGTATCCCACACATTTGGTCAAATGTCTTACAAAAGGCGTGTGGTAACAACACCCTTAGAGGCTTATTTGTCTCATAAAAATAAACAAACAAGGGGCTAAATGCTAAATGTCATCATGTCAAACATGAGCTGCCTTTAGCTTAGCGGTGGTTACATGAATTTATGCAACAGTGATGTAGTTAGCTCATAGCCTTACCTTACCCTTTTACTTCGGGCAATAGCATTTAGGTTTCAACTGATGTAAAAATGTGTTATAGTGTATATATATATATATATATATATGGAGATAATCCTGTTGAACAAAACATGTAAGTATCCCAAACATATTTTTGACAGATCTTATTTTTTACAAAAATCCAATGGAATAATCCCATTGTTTTTTCGTCATGCCATGCTAACGTCCATGTTGGCCAACAGAAATACATCCTCGCTGCACCACTCTATTGCTTTAATATAATATGAAATGTTATGTTGTGATTCCCCTTCCTCACTTATTTGTTCCCGCTCTTTCAGTCCATTTGATAAAGATGACATGGGGTCAGTGGCCAGCACCATCACCAAAGCTCCCACCATCAGTAAGAGACTCTCCACCATCTTCAACCAGAGCCCGCCGGACACACCCTCTCTACGAGAACAGGCCTTCTATGTAAGCCCTTCTCTATTCTGGTGGCCTCTCTTTGAACCTTCTTCTTTCCACAGTAACATTTTAACTATGCTTATTAGATAGTAACTCTGGAGTATAAGCTTAAAGTTGCTGGTATTTTGTGTGATATTCACTGTTTTTGTATTTAGTCATTGAATGAAACACCTAAATGCAAGAGGTGCAGACAACTGAGGGATGATCATAGACTCTTCATTTAGTATGTTTCTGGCCTTTTAGCCGAGTGTTTGTAGATTTCATATACATTCTGAATCAGAATTAGTTTTATTGCCAAGTAGGTTTGCATGTATCACACAGTGAGAGGAATTTAACTACAGGAATCATTGTTAAATAAAGAAGAGCAAAAATAGAACCATTACAACATTTTTAATTTAAATTTAAATTGCAAAGAAAAAAAGTTTATAAGAAATATACAAATAAGTAGGTACAATAACCATACAACAATTAACCCTTAAATACAACAAAGAGGCAGCCATCTGGGATCGTCCTAGGAAACTTAATTGAAAATCCAAGCAAAAAAGGATTTAGATTCATTACATGTCTGGAATTGGCTGAAAAGGGAACAGTTGAAATATCATGGTTTAGAATGAAAGTGTAAACTGCTGCTGCCCTCTGTCCTCCTGCTGTGGACCCACAGTCTCTGCCCCGCAGTCTGAGCCGGCGGCAGCACTGGCCGCTGATGGAGATCTTCAGAGACACTCTTAGCCACAGCTGTCCTTGTAATGACAGCTCACCTACAGGACCAAGTGCAGTAAGTCCTGATGATTGGAACCCCCCAACCATGTAGGAGCCACTGGTGTAGTGACTAGAGACAGTGGTGTAGAACATTAGAAACCTGTAACAGTAGTCTCCATGTGTTGAATGTAGCTTCGTGGAGCCATGCGGTATGTTTGCACAGTTTCCAAACAGCTGATTTCACTGAGTGTCAGCTTCCATTTGAGAGCAGGAGTTAGAGCAGTGGTTCTCAAACTTTTTCTGTCAGGCACCCCCTTTGGAGAAAAAAAAAAGTTGGGCCCCCCAACACAAATTGTTAGGCTCAGTGGCGGTGCCAGATATTTATTTTGGGGTGCTGTGGGGTAGCTTGACGTTTCATAGAGGGTGCTCAAACATTTAGGGTTTCCGATTAATGTGCCGGTCGCTACAGTGGAATGTTCTACTGCAACAATCCCCACATGCAAATACACAGTGTGACAGTTACAATGAAGGCTCGAGGCATATAGGTGTAAGCAGGGGTAAAGTGCTATTTTTATAGGTGGTGTGTGTACCTCACATAGGAGGGTCTGGGGGCAAGCTCCCCTGGGAAGATTTA
This sequence comes from Gymnodraco acuticeps, assembly GCF_902827175.1. Lineage (NCBI taxonomy): Eukaryota > Metazoa > Chordata > Actinopteri > Perciformes > Bathydraconidae > Gymnodraco > Gymnodraco acuticeps. The sequence continues at coordinate 177,866 of NW_022991940.1, forward strand.
TTTTTAAATATTGAAGTTAAAAGCATCAATCTGGTGCACTTTGAGAGCAAAATGAAGAGATCTATGGATACATCTCTCAACACCCATTTGAAACAGAACTGTAAAGAGATTTACTTTTTCTTTATGGATATTTTACAAATCACCCTTTTAAACTTTATTCTTGTTTTACTGTCATATAGTATTTCATACCTATTTTTCATTTATTCTCTTGTTTTTTTACAACTATAATGATCATATAAACGTGTGCCTCGGAAATAATTGTTTACATTAATGGTGACCAAAACGTTTGAGACCCACTGAGATAACTTAGACTAAAGTTAACTATCTAAACACTCAGAGAGTCCTTTAGCTCACTGAGACTCTCAGTCTGACAGGAGAGGACTCTCCTCCCCTTGTTGTTGAAAAAACTCCTTATATCCGTTAGCGTAGCTCGCTAGCACCAGAAGCTAACAACTACGATCTCCGGTACAGGTGCGCTCTCTCAAAATGGCTCGTTCCCACACACACACACAGAGCCGAGCTTTAATGAATGCCTTTAGGTCATTTAGAACCTCCCAACACAACTAGACCATACATTAGGCCCCCCTGGTATGAACTCGTAATGAGGAACCTTTAAGAATCTTGAGCCTATAATTCTGTATATTTAACAAGTTCAGATTCTACTCATCTTCAGCTTCATATCAGTATGTATTGTCTCTACTGTGACATGTCTTCATGCTTTAGTGTTCAAAAAGCTCTTTATTTTTCTCATACTGCCTGTGCTGCAGCACCTCTTTTCACCCTCTGTCTGAAACCAGAGCCCAGTCTGCTCTGATTGGTTAGCTGGCCGGCTCTGTTTTGATTGGTCAACCGCTTAGAGATGTCCTGCCTCTAGCTTATCACGTACAATGTGTTGGAGCGCTAGCCAATAGAAGCACATGTGATGTCACTATGTTCTTGAATTAAACAAAGGATTCCAATGGAGGCGTTTCAGGCAGGAGGGGGGGGGGGGGGGGAAGAGTGTGGGAGAAAAGGGAACACAGGCATTTTAGCCTTTGCAGACCATTTACGTGCACTAAAACCTATATAACACACTACAGGAAAGGGTCAACTCCAAAAAGCTATATATTTATTTATATAGTACCTATATATAGGAATTTGGAACGACCAGTAGCGACACATCTGAGTATCTTAGGTTGCAGAAGGGACATAGAACAGTAAGAGGTCTGACAAATAACTCAGGGAGAGGCCTAGTTACAGGGCTTTGTAACTAATACAAAAATCCTAAGATTTGCAGCTACTTGAGCAGGTCTCCCTTGAAAAAGAGATCGATGATCTCAATGGGATTCACCTGATTAAATAAAGGTTTGAAATTAAATTGGTTCTAAAAGCAACAGGTTGCCAGTGTGAGGAAGCCAGAATCTCTGTGATGTCGTCATATTTCCTAGTCTGAGTTAAAATCCTAACAGCAGAGTGTTGGACCGGCTGGAGGTGGGGATGAAATTATGGATTACAGTTTAGAAAATATGACTGCAATACTGGGTTTTGGACAGAGAACCAAGACTGTTTGTTATGTTGGTGACTGAACTATCATCTTGCCATGTAATCATTATTTCTGTCCTATCAGCATTAAGCTGCAGGAAATGTTCCACTTGCGGATGTCCTGAAGGCAGTTTAGCAGGATGACAGTGTTCTGAAAGTTATTGTGAGTTATGACACTGTAAAACCTGCAAGACTGCAAATAATATAGAGAAACATATTGTGGCAGTAGTTGTGAAGGATAGATCATGTTGATAATAAACTGTACTCTCCTAGTTACTGCTGAGATCTGAGAAACAGTCTGTAGAAAAACCAGCAGTGAGATAACAGGATTGTCACAATAAAAAAAAACAATGTATTTGATCATTGTGAAATGTGTTTGCGTTAAACAATCCAACGTACATTTAGTTTGAAGAACGCTGAGGCATTGTGACAACAATAGGATAATTATGACTGATAAACAGCACAACACCAGGTGGAAAATGTCGTCATTTTTCTGGATTGGTGCGGGTCACACTTATTGTTTCATACGTTGTTGAATTTCTGTTTCTGCATTTGGTTTGAATTATACACTTCTGCCATCCATTACAACAATGTAGTCTGCTAAATATTACTTTATACTCAATACTGATGACTGAAAAAGAATCCTTACATTCCCAATAGAGCAGCTTTAAAACAGGTCATTTCATTTAGCACATTGCTCTGTTTATATTCAGTTCAGTGTGATTTACACTTTCTGAAACTCACACACACTTGGGAGTGTGTCCACTCAGCTTGTTTGCATATCAGTTTCTCTGTTGGTTGTTCTTGTTCAGGGTACTCAGTTTTCTACAAAATGTGGTCAGTGGAGCAGAGTAGACGGGACAAAGCAGAGTGGAAACTGAACCGAAGATAATTAATGAGTGTGTATTTGCCAGATTGTTTAATCTGAAACACCCTCCAATTAAACCAACACATCAGTTGATCTGTTTACAGCATGTGAAGTGTGACTGATCAGCAAAGTGGAAGAACCCAGAGTGATACTCAGTGAGAATGATCAGGGGGGGCAGACAGTGTGTGAGATGTGTGAAGCAGTTTGTTCTGTGATCAGTGAATCAGTCTGCTGAAGCTCATGGCCTCGATCCAGGGTGGAAGAAAGGCTTTTTCGTCAAGTAGTCTCCAGGATTTTTAATAATGGAAAACAATTGAGGTTTCCAGGTTAATGGATTTCTCTGAAATACAAATGGTAAATGGACTGCATTTATATAGCACTTCTTAGCAACTTCTCAAAGTGCATTTAATAAAGTCAGCAATCACCTTTTTACTTTCACACACAGAGGCTCAGGGAGCAAGACAAGGCAAGGCAAGTTTAGTTATATAGCACCTTTCAACACAAGGCAATTCAAATGCTTTTAAAAAATGAAAGACATTAAGAGCCTTAAAAAATAGTGCTGCGGTAACACATTATAAAATGGTATTTAATAACAGTCATTAAAAAGTAAAGACAATCAAATAACATAAAAAATACAAGAATAAAAGGGAATATGTGGATATATCTGCTCCTTCTCAGTATCCCATCAGCCTTCCCTCTTACACTGCTGCTCTCTTCCAGAACATGCTGCGGCGTCATGAGGACATGGAGAACGGAACAGCGTGGTCCAACTCCTCTGAGTCTTCTGATGACTCCTCCAGTCCTCGGCTGTCTGTGGGGGGGCTACGCACCTCTACGCATCATAAGGTAACACACAACGTGTACCCGTGTTTGTATCTTTAATATAATTGAATCTACTTCATCACTATCTTTCCTAAGGATTGGTTAACTACACTGAACAAAAATATAAATGCAACACTTTTGTTTTTGCTCCCATTTTACATGAGATGAACTCAAAGATCTAAAACATGTTCTATATACACAAAATAACCATTTCTCTCAAATATTGTTCACAAATCTGAAAAAATCTATGATAGTGAGCACTTCTCCTTTGCCGAGATAATCCATCCCACCTCACAGGTGTGGCATATCAAGATGCTGATTAGACAGCATGATTATTGCACAGGTGTGCCTTAGGCTGGCCACAATAAAAGGCCACTCTAAAATGTTCAGTTTTATCACACAGCACAATGCCACAGATGTCGCAAGTTTTGAGGGAGCGTGCAATTGGCATGCTGACAGCAGGAATGTCCACCAGAGCTGTTGCCCGTGAATTGAATGTTCATTTCTCTACCATAAGCCGTCTCCAAAGGCGTTTCAGAGAATTTGGCAGTACATCCAACCGGCCTCACAACCGCAGACCACGTGTAACCACACCAGCCCAGGACCTCCACATCCAGCATGTTCACCTCCAAGATCGTCTGAGACCAGCCACTCGGACAGCAGCTGCAACAATCGGTTTGCATAACCAAAGAATTTCTGCACAAACTGTCAGAAACCGTCTCAGGGAAGCTCATCTGCATGCTCGTCGTCCTCATCGGGGTCTCGACCTGACTCCGGTTTGTCGTCGTCACCGACTTGAGTGGGCAAATGCTCACATTCGATGGCGTCTGGCACGTTGGAGAAGTGTTCTCTTCACGGATGAATCCCGGTTTTCACTGTTCAGGGCAGATGGCAGACAGCGTGTGTGGCGTCGTGTGGGTGAGCGGTTTTCTGATGTCAATGTTGTGAATCGAGTGGCCCATGGTGGTGGTGGGGTTATGGTATGGACAGGTGTATGGTATGGACAGGTGTATGGTATGGGCAGGCGTATGTTATGGACGACGAACACAGGTGCATTTTATTTATGGCATTGTGAATGCACAGAGATACCGTGACGAGATCCTGAGGCCCATTGTTGTGCCATTCATCCACGACCATCACCTCATGTTGCAGCATGATAATGCACGGCCCCATGTTGCAAGGATCTGTACACAATTCCTGGAGGCTGAAAACATCCCAGTTCTTGCATGGCCAGCATACTCACCGGACATGTCACCCATTGAGCATGTTTGGGATGCTCTGGATCGGCGTATACGACAGCGTGTTCCAGTTCCTGCCAATATCCAGCAACTTCGCACAGCCATTGAAGAGGAGTGGACCAACATTCCACAGGCCACAATCAACAACCTGATCAACTCTATGCGAAGGAGATGTGTTGCACTGCGTGAGGCAAATGGTGGTCACACCAGATACTGACTGGTTTTCGGACCCCCCCAGACCCTCCCAATAAAGCAAAACTGCACGTTTCAGAGTGGCCTTTTATTGTGGCCAGCCTAAGGCACACCTGTGCAATAATCATGCTGTCTAATCAGCATCTTGATATGCCACACCTGTGAGGTGGGATGGATTATCTCGGCAAAGGAGAAGTGCTCACTATCACAGATTTTTTCAGATTTGTGAACAATATTTGAGAGAAATGGTTATTTTGTGTATATAGAAAATGTTTTAGATCTTTGAGTTCATCTCATGAAAAATGGGAGCAAAAACAAAAGTGTTGCATTTATATTTTTGTTCAGTGTAGATCGAGAGTGGAAGGAACATTTTGAATATGTTACTAACTCCTGTTGGCTGGTCAACCTAAACTACACCTCATTTAGAGGTTCTATCAGAGGTGGTAGAAATACTCAGACTGTAATTTAACAGTTTATGTTACACTGAATCCTTTTTACACTTTACTATGAGCAGAAGTGGGAGAAGTACTCAGATCTTGTACTTCAGTAAAAGTCGAAGTACCAGAGATTAGGAATACTCTGTTACAAGTACATTTCTGCTATCAAAATGTTTAAAATAAAAGTACTAAAGTATTCTCATTAGGGATGCTCCGATCGCCAATTTCGGGGCCGATTGCCGGAATCAGTATCGGCCGATACCAATCGCCGATCCGATCGAGTGGGCGGGGCCTAAATGGAAGATTTAAATCTTCCATTTAAAGTGATGTTTAACACTCAGTTAATGGGGCTCATTCACTGGAGCTTCCACAAACAACAATCAACTTAATTATTACATTCAAATGATGTACATTATTCAAGTTTACATTCACTTTGGATAATAACACGGGAGAAATGAGCGGAAGCGCTCTCTTTTCCTCTCTCCCTCTCTCTCTCCCCCCCTCTCTCTCTCCTGACAGCCTGTCAGTATCTCATGCAGCTCACTGATCCAGTAATGAGTGACCCGACAGTGAAGAATACATATATGTATAATAACTAGTTTAGCTTGTTCCAGAGGTAGATAAAGTGTGTTAGGTCCAACTCTTGTGTGTTTCGCTCCGCTCACCGGTCCGGCGGGCGGAGCTGCAGGATTTCTGCTTCACACACGTTGCATACCGCTATTTTACTGTCTTTTTCGGACACCTTAAAATAATGCCAGACTGGTGAAGCCATTTTGGCGAGCTTGTTTTGCCGCACACAGAGAAAAGTATCATGTATTTTACGTCATGCGATCGGCTCTCGCGATCGGCATGTTTAGAGAGCACCGATCGATCGGTAGAGAGTGAGTATCGGCCGATCTCGATCGGTGACCGATCGATCGGAGCATGCCTAATTCTCATCAAAATATAGTTAAAGTAGCGACAGTAAAAGTAGTCATTGTGCAGATTGGTCCATTTCAGAATAATATATATGATATGTTTTATAATGATTGATCATTAAAGTGTTCTCAAAGCTGGTAAAGGTGCAGCTAGTTTGAATGACTTTGTATACTGCAGGGTCGCTTGTGAACGTAGTTACTTCTCACCTCTGGCGTCCATTATACCATTCTTTCACTCTAAACAAAGATAGAAAATACCCTTTCCTGTTTGTAAGGCCCAATCCCAAACCACTCCCTCGACCCTACGCCTCCGTGACGGAGTGAACTCCGTCTGTAGCCACACTCGCAGCTCAACGAGGCTCCCTCCTGTCAGATGGAGGGAGTGAATACAGCAGCAAGCTTTGGGACGGCCTCCCCTCTCTACGGCAGAAACAGGAAATGCCGTAACTGTATGTAACAACGGTTTCAAATCAGCATAGACAAAACATTTAAATTAATAACTAAAATAAAACTCCAAACATCTTTAATTGTGTTACTTTTTTGTAAAGCTCTTTTAGTTTTAAACCTGATGTTTATAAGCTTCTTAGTTTTTGCAACAGTCTGTAAATATACACAATTTTATAATAAAATGCACACATTTACCTTTTTCTAGACTAAACACAGGTACGATCCTAAGTTAAAAACATATGAGGTTATCATGAGGTTGTTAACATCGCAGTTTATCAGTGGATGTTTGCTGGAACTACTTGTAAACAGCGTGTTTCCTGACGGACACACACAGCGTGACTCCGGTCAGGTAAAGACCAGTCTCAAGTCAACATCGCTGCAGACTCGCTGTTTGAGGGCTTGATAGCCCACTCCCCCTCCATACCGCTCCACACTCGTTGGTTTGGAACAGCCCTTGATATGGCGGACCCTCCGCGTGAACGCGCAAACGGAGGGGTAGGGTGTAGGGGGCGGTTTGGGAATGGGCCTAAGTGCAAACAGTCATGCTAGGCTCTGAGCAGCACTTCCTGTCAGGCTGCATCCTTTGTTGCCATCAACACACTTTGTGCTGAGTCTGTCCTAAAGCAGATTAGCCAACGAAATGATGGCGTATGTTAGCATGTTCCACAGGGATTAGGATATATTTAATTGTCACAGTACAGAGCACACTGTTACACTGTTTACAATGTTTACTCTGTTTGTTTTAGGTGCTCTGAGGGTTTAATAACCACTAAGTCTACTAACAGAGCATTTAATCAAGAAAGGCTTTGCATGTCAAACAGCATAACAAGGATGCAGGCCTCACACAATGCTTTGTTTGTTGCTGTACACCTTAAAGATATTTTCATATGCAATTCTGTGCAATACAATCTCAGCCCTCCATCACTTACTAATACATGTTTCTTTCCTTATTATATGCATGGGCACCAGCGTTTTAATTCACAGTTCAATCCTGTCTCTCGACTTGCTGCCTGTAAGCTATAGAACAGATAGGACCTACAGCTCACTACCACTTTAGGACCTTTAGGAAAATTAGTCTTAAATATGACTTAACATTAATGCATTAACAGTGTTAGGTGTCTACCTTTTCCTCACAACATGGGATAAATCAATATGGATCTAGCATAACAAATACAATTTAATCTGTTAACATCTAAATAAAAAATGTCGATTGGGTAATGTACAGAAGTGAAAAGTTCATACGCAAACTCACTTGCTTTGTTCTGCTTGCAGTATTGAGAGGGAAAGAAGGGAGTGACCGGCCTGAAGGGCGGAGATTTATTAGCTAGGGTAGGGGTGTGGTCTATACTTGATTGACAGTTGAGGTGGTGATGCAGGTATGGAGGAGAGTTTTGTGATTTTTAACAACCTCCCTCAAAATTACACAAGTATTAATAAATTAATATTCTGATTTATGAAACAGTGCACACACCAGCCTACGCCTTTTTCCCTTAATAAGTCACAATCAACTTTGCAAGATTCCCGTTATGCCCACTGTAGCCTATATATAGTAAGTGAACCCCCCCCCCCTATTCATATTTGTTTATACTGCCTGCAATTGTCGGAAACGCCTTGAGTGGCTCAAAAAGAAAGTACATGTGTGGGAAATCAAAGTACTTGATGGGGATGGGATACAAGTCAATAATCTTCTCTGGTGAATGGAACAGTGGATGCCAAAATATACACAGCCTTATACAGGCAGGGTGTCGGTAGGGACTTTTGGAAAGGGGTGACACCCTTTATGAGAAACTGTCAGGAATGATCGGGGAATCCCTCCTGTCTGGACTCATGACTGGGGCAAACTAAACATGAGACACAGGGCCACACGCATCGAGTGACTCTGATAACGTCATTTCTCTGCCCTTTTTAGAAATTATAGTAAACCTACTGCATTCAATATGTGTTTACTCATTTATGTATCAAAACAATTGGGACTATTCATAAAAAATCAATTTATATTTATGGTATTATTTGTTCCCATACATCTTGTGTTTCTTGCGGGGGCGACATCAACTCCACACACCGTTGCACGGCATAATAATACGAACTTAATTTCTACGAGATACATTCAACACATCAGCTGCCCGACGCGCGGGGGAAACATACTGGACCATGTTTATTCCCCTTTTCGACATGGATATAAGGCTCGCCCTCGGCAAATCAGACCACATCTCACTGCTGCTGCAGGCAGAAACTTAAACGGGACAGACCGGTAACAAGGACAGTACAGCGATGGAGTGAGGAGTCAGATTCAGCACTGCAGGATTGCTTTGCATCTACGGATTGGAGTGTGTTTGAGGACAATAACATCAATACACACACGGACACGGTCATCTGCTACATTGGAAATTCATCGATGACGTGGTACCGAAGGTTTCAGTACGGACATTCCCAAATCAAAAGCCCTGGATAAACAGGCCTGTCTCTCTCCTCCCGTTCCTGTCTAAAACACTTGAACGCGCTGTCTTTAAACAACTCTCCTGTTATCTCCATCAGAACAACCTTCTGGATCCGCACCAGTCTGGTTTCAAGGCAGGTCTCTCAACAGAAACTGCCCTCCTTGCTGTATCTGAGGAACTGCACACAGCTAAAGCAGCCTCCCTCTCCTCTGTCATCATCCTTCTGGACCTGTCTGCTGCATTCGACACGGTGAATCATCAGATCCTCCTTCGCACTCTCCAAGAACTTGGAGTTTCAGGCTCTGCACTTTCCCTCCTCACCTCATACCTCAAAGACCGTACCTACAGGGTAACTTGGAGAGGGTCCGAGTCCGACCCTTGTCAATTAACTACGGGGGTCCCTCAGGGCTCTGTTCTTGGTCCCCTCCTCTTCTCCCTGTACACAAACTCGCTCGGATCTGTCATTAGCCCGCATGGTTTTTCATTACCATCGCTACGCTGACTACACCCAATTTAATTCTGTCCTTTCCCCGCTCAGAGACCCAGGTCGTTGCACGCATCTCTGCTTGTCTAGCTGACATCTCTCAGTGGATGTCTGCTCACCACCTCAAGCTCAACCTTGACAAGGACTGAACTGCTTTTCCTTCCGGGAAAAGATTGTCCCACTCTTGACCTGACAATCACATCGGCACCTCTATTGTTTCCCCGACTCAGACTGCAAGGATCTGGGTGTGACCCTAGATAACAAACTGTCCTTCACTGCAAACATCGCTGCTACAACCCGCTGCTGCAGATACACTCTTTACAACATCAGGAGGATACGTCCCCACCGGACCCAGAAAGCGACGCAGGTTCTGGTCTGGCTGGTCTATCTGCATGTGCCATCCGTCCTCTGCAGCTCATCCAGAATGCAGCGGCTCGTCTGGTCTTCAACCTTCCTAAATTTTCCCACACCACGCCGCTCCTCCGCTCCCTTTACTGGCTTCCGGTAACTGCTAGAATCCACTTCAAGACACTGGTACTTGCGTACCATGCTGCGAATGGATCTGGCCCTTCCTACATCCTTCCTACATGGTTAAACTGTACACCCCATGGTTAAACTGTACACCCCAGCACGTGCACTCCGCTCTGCATCAGCCAAACAGCTCGCTGCACCCGCACTGCGAGGGGGACCGAAGTTCCCATCAGCAAAAACATGTCGGTTTGCTATCCTGGCTCCAAAATGGTGGAATGAGCTCCCCATTGACATCAGGACAGCAGAAGGCCTGCACATTACATTACATTACATTGCATTTAGCTGACGCTTTTGTCCAAAGCGACTTACAATAAGTACATTCGACCAGGAAGACACAACCTTGAAGAAAACAGAATCATATAAGTATATCAGGTTTCATAGAGCCAAACATTTCAAGTGCTACTCAACTGGCTTTAGGTAATCCAGTCCTTTATTGGTATAAAAGTGCTTCGTTAATCGTTCTAACGCTCGAAGTGGAGTCGAAAGAGATGAGTTTTCAGTTTGCGCCGGAAGATGTGCAAGCTATCTGCCGTCCTGATGTCAATGGGGAGCTCATTCCACCATCTTGGAGCCAGGATAGCAAACCCACGTGTTTTCGCCGATGGGAACTTGGGTCCCCCTCGCAGCGAGGGCGCAACGAGTCGTTTGGCTGATGCAGAGCGTAGTGCACGCGCTGGGGTGTACGGTTTAACCATGTCCTGGATGTAGGAAGGGCCAGATCCATTCGCAGCACGGTAAGCAAGTACCAGTGTCTTGAAGTGGATTCTAGCAGTTACCGGAAGCCAGTGAAGGGAGCGGAGGAGCGGAGTGGTGTGGGAGAATTTAGGAAGGTTGAAAACCAGACGAGCCGCTGCATTCTGGATGAGCTGCAGAGGTCGGATGGCACATGCAGGTAGACCAGCCAGGAGGGAGTTGCAGTAGTCTAGGCGTGAGATGACGAGAGCCTGGACCAGAACCTGAGTCGCTTTCTGAGTCAGCTGGGGACGTATCTTCCTGATGTTGTAAAGCGTGTATCTGCAAGCAGCGGGTTGTAGCAGCGATGTTTGCAGTGAAGGACAGGTTGTTATCTAGGGTCACACCCAGATTCCTTGCAGTCTGAGTCGGGGAAACAACTGAGGTGCCGATGTTGATTGTCAGGTCAAGAGTTGGACAATCTTTTCCCGGGAGGAAGAGCAGCTCAGTCTTGTCAAGGTTGAGCTTGAGGTGGTGAGCAGACATCCACTGAGAGATGTCAGCTAGACAAGCAGAGATGCGTGCGACGACCTGGGTCTCTGAGCGGGGAAAGGACAGAATTAATTGGGTGTCGTCAGCGTAGCAGTGGTAAGAAAACCATGCGGGCTAATGACTGATCCGAGCGAGTTTGTGTACAAGGAGAAGAGGAGGGGACCAAGAACAGAGCCCTGAGGGACCCCCGTAGTTAAATGACAAGGGTCGGACTCAGACCCTCTCCAAGTCACCCTGTAGGTACGGTCTTTCAGGTATGAGGTGAGGAGGGAAAGTGCAGAGCCAGAAACTCCAAGTTTTTGGAGAGTGCGAAGGAGGGATCTGATGATTCACCGTGTCGAATGCAGCAGACAGGTCCAACAGGATGATGACAGAGGAGAGGGATGCAGTTTTGGCAGTGTGCAGTTCCTCCGTGACAGCAATGAGAGCAGTTTTCTGTGGAGTGACCTGCCTTGAAACCAGACTGGTGCGGATCCAGAAGGTTGTTCTGATTGAGATAACAGGAGAGTTGTTTAAAGACAGCGCGTTCAAGTGATTTAGACAGGAACGGGAGGAGAGAGACAGGCCTGTAGTTTATAACATCAGACGGGTTGAGAGTGGGTTTCTTTAGGAGAGGGTTTACTCTTGCCTCCTTGAGACTGTTGGAAAGTGACCAGAAGTTAGAGAAGTGTTGATGAAATGGGTGAGAAACGGTAGAATATCATGAGCAATAGTCTGAAGGAGGTTTGAAGGGATAGGGTCCAGAGGACAGGTGGTAGGGGGCGGGCAGAGGTAATGAGGGTAAGAACCTCACTTGGAGAGAGAGGGGAAAAGGAGGTTAGTGTGTTGGTGGAAGGAAGGTCTGGTGACCCAGCGGTGAGTAAAGGTGAGTCAGAAAAAGAAGAGCGAATATCATTAACCTTTTTTTCAAAGTGGGTAACAAGTCGCTTGACAGAAGTGAGGAGGGGGGAGGAGCTTTTGGAGGGTCCAGAGGGTGGAGAAGATGGAAAATAGTTTTTTAGGATTGGAATAGGAAGATTGGATCTTATCTTGAAAGAAAGTGCTTTTTGCCTGAGAGATCGAAGCAGAGAAAGAGGAGAGGAGAGCTTGATAGGTTAGGAGGTCGTCACAGTGTTTGGATTTCCACCATTTCCGCTCTGCTGCCCCTAAGGACGGTTCTATTAGCACACAGTGCATCATTTTAGCCAGGGAGCCGGAGAGGACTGACGAGCCTGCCGAGATGTCAGAGGACAGAGCGAGTCCAGAGTGGATGAGAGAGTAGAGAGGAGAGTTTTCTGCAGCAGAGTTTGGAGGCAGTAGTTGGAACGAATCAGAGGAAGGGAGGGCTGAGAGCACCGACGAGGCAAAGGTTAGTAGAGGGAGGAGAGGGAGCGAAGGTTACGGCGGACAAGTGTAGGATGGGAAGAGATTAGTTTTGTTATGTTTGGAAAGGGATAGAGAGAATGAAATGAAGAAGTGATCGGATGTGTGGAGCGGGGTTTACAGAGAGGTTAGAAGTAGCGCAGTTCCTTGAGAATATGAGATCAAGGACATTGCCAGCTTTATGAGTCGGTGGGGACGGAGAGAGTGAGAAAGCAAAAGGCGGTTAACAGAGATGTTAGTTCGTCTATCTTCCCCATCTGGAGGTTGAAGTCTCCGAGAAGTACAGCGGGAGGGCCAGTTTCAGGGATGTGTGAGAGGAGATGATCTAATTCCTCCAAGAAGTCCCCCAAGGCGCCTGGTGGACGGTAGAAGAGAACAACAATGGTTAACTGTATAGGATGGGTTACTGTGACGGCATGGAACTCAAAGGTGGGAAGGAGTAAAGTTAGGTAGCTTGAAGAGGGAAAAGCTCCATTTGGGAGAGAGCAGGAGACCAGTGCCACCTCCTCTGCCAGTGGGTCTGGGTGTATGGGAGAAGGAATATGCAGTGGAGAGAGCTGCTGGGGTGGATGTGTTGGATGGAGTAATCCAGGTCTCAGTGAGAGCAAGGAAATCCAGAGACTGCAGGGAGGTGTAGCCAGAGATGAAGTCAGCCTTAGGAACAGCTGACTGGCAGTTCCACAGGCCACCTGAAACTAGACTGATGGATCTCAGTGGAGCACGTGGGATAGACGAGAGCAGGCCGGTTATATCGATTAGGAGATACACAGGGCCAGTGATAATTGCGAGAAGACACATGAACAGGAATGGAGAAAATACACATGATTATAGCATGAGGGGCTAAACAACAAAAGTAAAATTAAAACGCCAACGATACTTAGCTCAATCAAAGTAGGATTTGCCTCCTCTTTGCCTCCCTAGTGACTCCCGTAGGACTCTAATGTCTTTGTCAGTCTTACTCCCGTAGGACTCTAATGTCTTTTGTCAGTCTTAGCCTGTCTGCCGCTGAAGCTGCCGCTCCAGGAAAGAGCTACCCGAAATGGACGCCTGATTGCTCAGTTCTCACAGCTGAAGTAATTAGTTAACTATCTACAGCTGATGGGCGCAATAGACTGGCCCTGCCTATGTTAATAATGCAGGCTTGAGTGCTGAGAGCTGTAAAGCAGGTTTCGCCTGAGCAGATCTGAGATTTAAAATCTCTCAAAAGCGATTTAGCCGTTTTAGCTACAGTAACAATTATACAGAGTCGAATAAATGAAACCGAGAAGTCTAATTAAACAAGAATATAACTTACAGTGGTTGCTGCGTCAATAGGTAATGTTGTCACCGGGTCCAGATGCACACTGAGTTCATCAGTTTCTAAATGCGGTATTTAAATGCTTTTTGAGCTAAAGGATGACTGAGTCACGCAGTTCTACTTCACGCAATCAATAGACTGGCCCTGCCTATGTTAATAATGCAGGCTTGAGTGCTGAGAGCTGTAAAGCAGGTTTCGCCTGAGCAGATCTGAGATTTAAAATCTCTCAAAAGCGATTTAGCCGTTTTAGCTACAGTAACAATTATACAGAGTCGAATAAATGAAACCGAGAAAGTCTAATTAAACAAGAATATAACTTACAGTGGTTTGCTGCGTCAATAGGTAATGTTGTCACCGGGTCCAGATGCACAATGAGTTCATCAGTTTCTAAATGCGGGTATTTAAATGCTTTTTGAGCTAAAGGATGACTGAGTCACGCAGTTCTACTTCACGCAATCAATAGACTGGCCCTGCCTATGTTAATAATGCAGGCTTGAGTGCTGAGAGCTGTTAAAGCAGGTTCGCCTGAGCAGATCTGAGATTTAAAATCTCTCAAAGCGATTTAGCCGTTTTAGCTACAGTAACAATTATACAGAGTCGAATAAATGAAACCGAGGAAGTCTAATTAAACAAGAATATAACTTACAGTGGTTGCTGCGTCAATAGGTAATGTTGTCACCGGGTCCAGATGCACACTGAGTTTCATCAGTTTCTAAATGCGGTATTTATTAAATGCTTTTTGAGCTAAAGGATGACTGAGTTCACGCAGTTCTACTCACGCAATCAATAGACTGGCCCTGCCTATGGTTAATAATGCAGGCTTGAGTGCTGAGAGAGCTGTAAAGCAGGTTTCGCCTGAGCAGATCTGAGATTTAAAATCTCTCAAAAGCGATTTAGCCGTTTTAGCTACAGTAACAATTATACAGAGTCGAATATAAATGAAACCGAGAAGTCTAATTAAACAAGAATATAACTTACAGTGGTTGCTGCGTCAATAGGTAATGTTGTCACCGGGTCCAGATGCACACTGAGTTCATCAGTTTCTAAATGCGGGTATTTAAATGCTTTTTGAGCTAAAGGATGACTGAGTCAAGCAGTTCTACTTCACGCAATCAATAGACTGGCCCTGCCTATGTTAATAATGCAGGCTTGAGTGCTGAGAGCGTGTTAAAGCAGGTTTCGCCTGAGCAGATCTGAGAGTTTAAAATCTCTCAAAAGCGATTTTAGCCGTTTTAGCTACAGTAACAATTATACAGAGTCGAATAAATGAAACCGAGAAGTCTAATTAAACAAGAATATAACTACAGTGGTTGCTGCGTCAATAGGTAATGTTGTCACCGGGTCCAGATGCAGACAATATGAATATGAAGTTGTTGCGGAATTGTTGTGAGTACCTTTTTCAAGATGACAATTCAGTGTAGTACTTTGTCAGGCTTAATATTTATCTGTAGCGTAAGAAATTAAAATCAATATGACACTTTAATATTGAGTGGATGCACCGTTATTTTGGAAAGCTTTATTTTGAAGGACAACCCCGTCGTTTATGATGTCACTTCCGGTGTTACATGACGTCACTTCCGGTTTCACATTATTTATGGCCGTGTCTCAATTCAGGGGCTGGACCCTTCGGAGTACGCAGCTTACGCGGTCCACGGAGGACCCAGCCCACGTAGACCGGGTAGGCTGGACCGAGCGGCCTACGAAATGAGACGGTCTAGCCTACGGAGCGCTTCGTATTTACGTCACGTGATACGCGCTGTTTGGTTGCGTTCCTCCAGTAGCCTGCTAGCAAATTAGCTGAAAAGGATCCAGAAACTTTACTTTTACATTTTTTGGAGATCACTGTCGGTGATGAAATAAAGAGAACCATGGCCAGGTAAATAAGATGAAGCTGTTCCTTTAGCCCCCAGTAATGTTACATTAGTAAGTTAACAAATGAATTAAATATAGCTGATGTAATTTAATCATATTATTTCATATTTAAAATAAGTCTTAATTTTTCTGTACTAATAAAACAATATGTTTTTTAAATGAACAAAAGCATGTTGTATAGATTGATTGTTAACAATATTAGTGTTCTAATCTTAATAGCTGTAATTATAACAGTTTATATTCTCCTTCTTCCCCTAAACCTGCCCAGATGATGTCCCACTGACCCCAGGTCAGCACCTCCAGGTCCAGCAGCACCGTGCCCCCCCGCTCTGCTGAAATACACAATTAAACATTTTCTATGACCTATTTTTTGTATTAATCAAATTAAACTGAAGACAGTTTAATGACCTAGAGATATCCTATTATTCCACTGCTTATGTACACATGCTGTAAATAATGGTTAAAACCTCAGTAAATGAAATAAACAATGTGTTACAACAGTTACAATTTAATATTGTATTTTCATCTTATCACAAAGTAGAGGTAAGAATATATCCATCCTCTCTCTGCAGCTTCATGTTTTCTATTATTATAACTTTCATCATTGAGACAGAGGAAATCCAATCATGTTATTTAACATCATCAGCAGTAAAACAAATATCAGCAAAAGTGTGTTTATGGAGTTGTTTATTTGTATTATATGTGCAGCAAGTATATAGAAGCAGCTGTTTGAGGAATCAGACAGACTCAAGCTATAATCGTTAAATATCTATTAAAAGAAAGGACACATACAAAATCAAATTCTGAAACTAAGACACGAGTCTGTAGGACGGCAGTAAGCAGAGGTCTGGGTGGAGGAAGTTCCTGATCACCGTTTTGCTTTCTTCAGCACCACGGGGGGTCCAGCTGGATGGCAGCTCTGTCCTGATGATCCGCTGGGGTTAGGGGTCCTTCTCCAGCAGATCCATTTCTCCAGAATTGTCCTAATTACAGAGAAAAAAAAGAGAAAAATAAAAAAGTGAATTAATCATATAAAACAGTGTTGCAGAAGTATTATTGCAAAATGTAATTCTCAGCATTTCAGACAAACAATCCATAAAGGATCATTTAAAATTATGTACTGTTCTGGTTTTTAAAAAACTAAAGAGATGAAATGACAGTCACACCTGCATCCCTTTGACAGCACAAACTAAATCAAGCTAAAGGATGCTGTCTATTTTTGATTGTCTTATTATTACTATGGGATTAGGATAAATTAAATACACTTTAACCTAAATAAAAGATGATCAAATCTGGTGGAAAATTTAAAATAGGCTTTTTTTGGCGGTACCTCAAAGCAGCATGAGCTGAATACAAAGGCTGTAATGTTGTCCCAAAATTCAATAAACAGTACAAAATTGGAACATGTCAGAAAAATAAATAAAGCTAACAGCAGCCACACGTCAGGGTAGCGTTTTATAAATCCCACCGTACTGTAGGCTTTATCGGTCTAAATGTTTTCACTTTGGTCTATTTATGTAATATAAAGTAGATAAACTTATCTATAACAGAGCCAAGATCTCTGTATGACTTTAGTAAACTTCTGAATTTAATTAAAAATAAGTGTAAACAACAGTGCAGCACGTCCAGCTAGCTAGTTAGCGTCACATATTTATCCGTATTATTTAACGAAATGTACGTTTTAATGCCCCTTGGGTTTGACGTGTGTGACGTTAGTTAATTTAAAGTAAGTTAAAACCCAATACTCACATTTATTAGTGATTCCTCCGCTCGCTGCTGCTTTTAAATCCACTCTGCTGGGGAGACCGGAAGCCATTTCATTTGAAAAAAAGTCCCTCTTCCCTGCGCGCATTGCACCCTGGGATATGGTAGGCCGCGGAGTGTACATCAGATGTATCCTTCAAATTGGGGAAAAGTAGGCTGCATTCGTGGGCCGCATTCGGAGGAGTCTCGTCTTTTTTTAAAATTGGGACAGCCTTCTTTCGGCGGAAGTGACGTAAGGCGGTCTACGAATGCACCCTTCGAACGATGCAACCCCTGAATTGAGACACGGCCTATGTTTTCAGCCTTTTAGAATGTATCAAACAAAAAGTCATTGTTACGAACTCAGAAACTCATGGTATAGGACCCAATTGCACGACCCAGGAGACAGAGGTAAAGTATTGGTAAGATAATTTATTTTCAAGTCGATGAACAAAAAAATAAACACTTTCTAATCTCTTGATGAGATGACGAAAGGTGAACAAAAGAAAATCGCTCACGTAGTGAAGAACAAAAACATCATGGTTTCAAGGAGAGCATAGATCTGACCCACGCAAGAGACCAGATGAACTGACGAAGAACACATGGGAGACTGGGGAATTTAAACACAGGATAACAAGACACAGGTGGGGACAATCAGGGGCGGGGCTGGTGCTGATGAGCATGGGAAACACACAAGAGGTGGATAATCAGGAAACCTGGAATGACAGGTAAATGGTGAGTGACAAAACAACCATAAAACAACATAAAAATGAAACTCTCTTAACATTTCTGTCGGTGCACAACAGTCATAAATGAGGAGAAAAGGCTTGTGGGGTTATACATTAAACACACAACGTCTAGATCTTCTTATTTTATGTGAAATGAATCCAGAGGAACGAAGGGGACCTAAGACCCGCCCATCGTTGAAGCAGCCAATGAGAAGAGGAGCCAAGAATCACATGTACACAGTACACGCAGCATGGACACTCGTCCTCTCTTCTTCTCTGGACACGGCGCTGTGTTGACCTGCTTTGTTTGATCCAAAACCACGGTACTTAATTAAATTACTCATTTGAACTTTTCCGAGACTCCATCGTCTCTTTTTAACTTACAACAAACACGATCTAGAGTGGATACCCCCAAAGTGTCTTTCTTATTCAAAAGAAGACCTTGACTTAAAGTATTCTTTAATGTTTAAATAAAGCCTTATTAGTTTGTATGTTTTGCACATCCTCCTATTATAATCTTTGGACGTCCTCCACTAGCTGTTTTATTGGAGAGATCACTACAGTATCTTCTTGATATTTTCTATTCTATATTTCTATCATTGACCTTCTACTTTCCCCCTATTTTGAATATAGGCTACTCTTAATATTGAAATGTTTTCATCAAATATAACATATTCAACAACAAAATTCAATAACGTGCTTTAACCACTAGGCGGTGCGGGTTAAAAAACTGTCAAGTTTACAGTTTTAACACAATAAATGATACTTTATGAAGATGTTACAAATATCACACAGCATACAATGTCATAATAACTTTGTATTATTAGTGTAGGACACTTATGTATGTATAACATCTGAAGATGTGTAGTTTTATTCATGTTTTCATGTAATTTTACAGGATATTGCTATATTATTTTACATATTGTAGTTCTACACATTAATATCTGAGGTATATCCGTCATTTAATGGTAAGCTATTGAAATTCTGAATCCATAGATGTGTCTCCCATCACCCAAAACCCCTGACTATTCTCTCAACACAGTATTTATAATCTTTAATTCAAAGAAAATCAGTAATATCTTTAAAAACGACAAGTCCTTTTCTATAAGCTATGCACCGTTATGGTGTAAATATAACCTATCTACCAATTGGATCAAATATAAAAGTCAGCCGAATTAGTGTTGATACTGCAAGGAGACGTATTGTGTGAAGAGAAATTGAAGATGTTGTTTAATTGCTGATATATTTATGATCCACATCACGTATTCAGTTTCGGCGGCATTTCTTCTAGTTTGTCCAAAGGTCTTCTCATCAGGGCTCTATAAATAGAGAACTACGGCAGATGTGTAATATGTAAGGCAGCCGAACCGTATATTACAATGCCGTTATGTGATGACTTTCAAAGACAAAAGCAAGCACACTCGGAATAAAGTATTTTTAAAAAAAAATGTTTTCGGATTTCACATCGCATAAACACCATATCGCAACGTGCATTGCGGCTAAAACATCCAATCACCGAGCTTCAACGATAGTTGAGGATTATAGGTAGTTCGATGTTTTAGCCTATCAAAACCTCTGAAAAAAGAAATGTGTCTCTCAGTATCAAAAGGGAAAAATCTATGGGAAAAACACAAAAGCAGTGTACACAATTTAAACCAATTAATGTTGTGTTATTAACAAGGATAAACTGATGTTTGTTAGTGGATGAGTATGGCAGATATCACTATAAAATCAGTTGACAGTGAGGGGAATATGGTTTTATTATGAAAACTTCGAGACCGGAAATATTCTTTTCACCCCGTGAGGGTTGACGCTAACTTTACATGGACGCTGCCGTTACACGTTCTCCTGGCGAGACCTCAAATCATCTTTGTAATATCTATCAAACTACAGATCCTACACATCCACTGGACGTGGATTCTAAAAGTACAATATACACTTCTCGCTAGAAATCGAATCAAAAAGCATTTTAATGGCCAAACTATCCTACAATTTAGGATTTTACAGAGAGGGTTATTTGTGAATATACGATCCTCTGGAGCGTTTGCAGTTAACGGGAGCACTAAAGGTCGAAAACTTTAAAACGTGATTATAGGTCGTAAAACGCTTGTACAATCGACCTATTTGGTCGTAATAAGGGCTTGAACAATCAACCTATTTGGCCGTATGAGTTGGAGGACTTGTTGCCCTTCCTATATGGCTGTCAGACAGAGGGACATGCTCATTCATTAAAAGTGTGAGAGCAAATATGTTTTGGTTGGTGCGTTCCCGAGCGCCCTGCTAGCGCCTTTCTGCCAAAAAAAGGTGCTATGTGTATTAGTTTAAATGATCCCTTACACAGAAACCATTGTTAGCAATCATACAGACTATGTTATTGCAAAAAAACTAACTTTTAACTAAACTTTTTTTGCTTGCTTCTTCCAAAGACATCTTCTGTTTGCAGCTCCTACTGCTATCTGTGTGCCGTGTGCGCTGAGAACAAAAACACCCTACAGATTTGAAAGATAATTTCAAGGTCAAGAAAATAGCAATTTTTGTGTAGCACTCCTTCTGCCAGTATTTGTGCAGCCATGAATATAGAGCGTGTAATCTCATTACAGGTGATGTGAATCAGTGATGCAGAGAGCATGCATACAGCCTTGTTAACACATGCTCAGACTTGTAAACCCAAACACACGCACACAATCTGAATGAACCCAGTCACTGTGATTAATGTGACAATAGCCGCTTTCACACCAAGTACTTTGCCGTACTTAGTGCCGGCACTTAGTACCCCCATGGAACTTAGTACAGATCGCGTTCACACCGGAATAAATTCCCTGAGGGAAGATTACGCAAATGAGCCACTGACGTCACTTCGTCTTCTTCTGCTTTGGGCTTATTAGCAGGCCACAAATAACTCCACGGCATATACAACTGCCACCCGAAGTCCCCGGCCAAAAGACCCCGGAGTTGGGTAGCCTACTGGCTTCAGCTTCTACTGAAGCCTTCTAAGTAAATCGCCAGAATGCCGACACCTCCTCATCACTCCACCGCTCCCATGTTTTTTTTGTGTTGCCATAAGTTATTCTCTCTCCGTTGGTGCTAATAATGCTAATGCCAGCAAATACAATGGCGGCTTCACAACACTTTTCAGAGTTTTACGGGGCGTGGTTTGCAATTCGCCCAGCCAATAGAAATTGGTACTTTTCCCCCCGGATAGTACCACCTCTCTAGCAGGCACTAAAAATGGGGGTAAAAGTTCCCGGCACTAAGTACTCTTTTTGGTGTGAACGCAAAATAAGGGGTAGGCCTACTAACGGAACTAAACAGGAAAAGTACGGGGAATAGTACTCCGGTGTGAACGCGCCTATTGTGATAAGGTTTTATTAATGTTGGCGGAGAATCCCTTATTATCATGATCAACAGTCTCTGTTTGCCTATCAAGCTCTTGATCTAAATGATAAATTGCACATAATAGTGAATGCACTCAAATTAAAACGAGCAGGTACATCATTCAGCAAGGAGCTCATTGGAGGTCATACATGTTTATGTTTTTGTTCTTTTAAATCCATAATTATGATTGTGGTGAGGATGTTAACCTCTACTGCGAGAAATATCTATTATCATGCAAGTTGGAATACAAGAGGCTGTCCTCATGAGGTTTGGGTAGAAGAACAGTTTCCTTTCATCTGTCAGCAGCCTATCAGCACCCTCCACTGACCAGCTAGACCAGCTAGACAAGGTTGGCTCTCAGTACTCCCTTCTCGCCATATGCTAATTGATCCCTTTGATGTTGAACTTACAGTACAGGGAAGGACAGAGTAAGACGAGAGAAGATTGAAGAGGGAGGGGGGATATAGGAGGTATTCGTTCTAATGAGGAATGCTATGTCAGCAAAACAACAGAGCCATGCTGCTGACTCAAACTGAATTTCCAAAAAATTATCATTTTTTTATCGCTGCTAGTCTTTGTTCTGTTGTGTTGTTTTGGGTTTGAGCTGAAAGTCGAACAAGGGCTTTTGTTTTTTTATTCTATGAATTGGGGAAAATGTCCACAAACCTCAGATCATGAGCAAACTTTCAAATAGTTTAAAGCTAATTTGTTACTTAAATAAAGAGGATGAGGTTTGACGATCGTGGATTAGTTGTGTATTCGATTTTTTTCAACCAATACTGTTTCACCTTTTTAGGGGATTATGCATTGTATTAAAAAAAGTAGAAATTAAAAGGGAATCTATGAGGTCACTATTGATCACTTCATAGATGAAGAATATTGTGAATTTATTTTATACATCCAATGTTATCAGCATAATTATGACATCAGATATGATGAGATGGTTACATTTCATGAACACACCATGTGCACAGTGACACGCTGAAAATGAAAATGCATTTCTTTAATTTACACCTAGGTTGACTTTTTAATCAAATTGAAATGTTATGTTGTCATCGACTGTCTGAGAGCAGCATTCAGACAGTCATTTTATGATCATCAGCTTTTATGCAGGTGATAATTACATGAATAGATTTAGTGAATGAATCACCAAATTAAAAAGATGTTCTGAGTTCAATAATGGGCTGCTCTGGCTTGCATGTCCACCAGTTCGAGACCAAATTAATGTATTAGTCATCCTCATCTTTAAATGCAAAGCACACATCCGTTACGTAATTGCAGTTAAATCATCTGAGGAAATAGTCCAATGTCTCTTAATAGCGTTATGATAACATGTATTTATTTTATTATTAACATTTTTATCATATCATCATATATTTTTCTAAGTGTGTACTATAACACTCTAACAGGTAAATCAGTTTGGCCTCTGGTTTCTAAAGGTGCTCCAGCCACATCGCAACATTCTTCCCCACTTAATCCAACCCTTTCATTCCTCTCCTGGACCCTCTTCATCCAACCAGGCCAACATTTAACTCATGTTCCTTCCTTTGTAACTGATCCTCTTTTAATTCCTGACCTCAACCCCAATCTTTCACTGAAATCAACCTCACAACCCTCCTTCATCCCTGTTCTCAACCTCAATCATCCCACCCATCAACACCCACACCATCATCCCACAAATACACACCAAACGTTCCCGAATTGCCATTCCATTTAAAACTACTTTGATCCTTTTTTAAAAAACATTCATAGCTTAATTTTACTTTTTTTAAATAGCTGATGTGATCAGGCAATTCAACAACGTGTTATTTTCATTATGGCTAATAACAGCCTGACAACACAGATAGAAGACTGATGAAGCAGTCTACACAATTATTGGGGGAAGGATTATTTTACATTGTGCACCTCCCTTCAGTGAGTTTAGAAATAGCAAATGTGTGTTTGGTACTCCCCACCATACTGGGCAAAGAAATACCACTGGGTTCACAAAAATAAATGTATACAACTATCAATATTCAATGTATAATACAACACACTCTCTTAGAATCAGTGTTAACATCCACATTCAAACATAATATTTTCTGTTCAAGCAGGATTATTGGAGGTCCATATTTTACCTTAAAATAAGACAAATATATATGGCTTCTAACCCTGACCCCTAAAAGAAAAAAAGAAGGGTAAAACACAAACAAGCCTACAAACTTAGGAATACCCGATTAATATAAACCAATAGTAAAGTATCCAATTATAACTTATCAACAAAAGTAATTCTTACCTAGCACTGTTTCAAACAACAACCTTAGACTCAGACTCACAACGGACTTCATATTCAAAAGTACTGAGACCAAACTCATGGAACAGCCATCAGCTTTCTGCCGCTGATAAAGACTCCAGTTTCTTTGCCATTTTGGAACACAGAGCCCATTGATACAAGTAGCCAAAAATATCAAATCCATTACAGTTGTAATATTGCAGCCTGGTGCAATGTGGGGCTCTTAAGGGACACCAGATTGGTGTTGGTTGCCTCTGCAAAATAGCTACTAAAATCTCAGAAAAGGCATGTTTACGGCATTCTGAGCTAAGTTTAATGGAAACAGAAAGTGCTCTGATCATAAATTTAAAAAGTATTAACAACACAAAGGCTATTATTGCTGTCATGCTTACTTTTCAAGCAGTCCACTATCTATTTGTATAGATATTCATAAGCCATTTAAAAGGAAAAGCTCTTCCACAGCTGTGAGGGGGATACAGATCTGGCTTTGTAGCCCTCAACCGTCTGCTCATTGAATGCTTCGTGTTACTGTCCATCTGCATGGCTGCACACCTGATTCATTACTAAATTATATCCTCTATTTGTTCTTTGATAACCAGATACACAAGTCATCAAAACATTAAAACCTACAGAAATTATAAAAAAACGGAGCAGCTAAAAATACACACACATATGCATTGTTTGACCAATGAGGGGTTGGATATGTTTATTTTGAAGATTGCTTATTATCTTACACCTACGCAACGCAGTCCACTGTCCTTTGTTCAAACAGTAAGACGTGGGATGACATAGGAAGAAAATAAATTGAAATATCTCATAGAAATGGTATTGTGTGTAGTAATAACAAAAACATAATGCCTTTTCTGAAACAATGGTGTTATCTTCTTGGTTTTGATTCTGGAAATTAAATGTCAAGTTGCATTTTTTAGACAGTAGTGACAGTGTTGATTGATGTGCTTTTTACCACAAAAACTTGCTTCTCTTGTAGAGAAAATAAAAGTATTCTGTTCTGTTATAATATATATCATTTAAATGTATACTTTTTGGATGACTTTATTGCATAAAGTTATGTTATCATTTGGGTCCTTCAAACCATCACCACTGATGTTTCACCTTCCATCTGGTGGTTGCTCTTACAATTTTGCTGTCCACACTATAAATTGACTACAACATCCCTGACATGGCAGACGTTAGCCGGTCAAGGTCAACTCGTGATCTTATTGCTAATGTTAATTAATCCCCTCCATTCCAGTCAGCTGCGTGTGCTGTTAGTATGTTCTGTAGCCCATAAATACTCTCCTCATCTTGCCTGGTTCATGTTGCTCTTCACGCCATATCAGTTCCAACGACCATTTGTCCTTTCCAAAGTCATAGATGTAATGAGTCAGCAAATCAATGCGACTGTGGATCGGGTGTCTGCAACATGAGCATGCTAGCTGTTTGTTAAAACAATGATGGTCAAGGCAGGGGCAATCCGCTAGATTAGGAAACTGTAAGGTAAGCATGTCGATATTTGTCATGTGTGAATGGCCAACCCAGTCTCACATCTAAACGTTGGTCCACAACTTGGGACGTAGTATTTTTACAAAAACGCCTCTGAAATTGGAGGATCCCTACGTTTTTTTTCACCATTCATTTCCAATGGCTGGCGTCTATGTCACGTGATCTTCAAATTTCTCCCTGCAGAAAAAAAAAACATGGCCGACCTTCGTTTTATTCTCGGTGGAAAATGCCTATTTTAAGGTTAGTTTGGCCATTAAAATGCGTTTTGATGTCATTTGATGCGAGAAATATGAGTTGTTATTTCAGATTATGTGTGCAGTGGATGTACATGATCTTTAGTTTGCTAGTTATTACGAAGATTACTTCAGGAAATTGTGTCCATACAACGTTTTCATTGTTACCAAGGTGGTTGCTAGGGACGCTGCTATCGATATTATTTCTGTTATGTTGTGTAACTGTTTAATGGTGTTATCTTTATTGCTACCCCCTTCCCCGTCAATGTATAGTGTTGGTCCACAGCGCAAACGTATTAGTTTAACAAAATCCGCATCTAAAATTGTGGCATAGATACGTTATTTTCCCCTGTGCAATTCTCCAACCCAGTCTCACATCTCACATCACATCGTCATAACAAATACCGGAAACAGACGTAGGCAAGATCCTCAGCTCGGTGATTGGATGGTTTAGCCGCAATGCACGTTGGGAAATGGTGTTTTGCGATGTGAAATCCGAAAACATTTTTTAAAAATAATACTTTATTCCGAGTGTGCTTGCTTTTCTCTTTGAAAGTCATACATAACGGCATTGTAATACACGGTTCGGCTGCATTAAATATTACATATCTGCCGTAGTTCTATTTATAGAGCCCTGATGAGAAGACTTCTAGACAAACAGGAATAACTGCCGCCAAAACTGAAACGTGACGTGGATCATAAATATATCAGCAATTAAACAACATCTTAATTTCTTTCACACAATACGTCTCCTTGCAGTATCAACACTAATTCGGCTGACTTTTATATTTGATCCAATTGGTAGATAGGCTGTATTTACACCATAAAGGTGCACAGCTGATAAAAGGGACACCTAGTGGTTAAAGCACGTTATTGAATTTATTTTTTTATTATTAGATATTAATAGGATCCCTATAAAGTATAATTACTCGTTATTCTCTACTAATAGTTAATTAAAGACTGTATATAATGACTATTTTGCACATCCCTTTCAAGATTTCAAGATTTTCTAAGGTTTATTGACATATCATATTATACACAACTACGGTGTAGTTATGCAATGAAGGACTTGGGTCGCAGGTTCCTCAACAGTGCATTACAAGACATCTATCAATATGTGTGTATTCCTCCACCATTAAACTGTCATATTCTGCACATTTCTTATACTATCTACATACATCATATAAGAGTATAATACAATATCAGTTAAAATAAGTGCTTCAACATAGTTAACATTGCTGGAGGTATACAGCCAGCCAGCCATTGGAAATGAATGGTGATACAAAACGTAGGGATCCTACAATTTCAGAGGCGTTTTTGTAGAAATACTACGTCCCAAGTTGTGGACCAACGTAGTTATTACACGTTTAATGTGAGACTGGGTTGGAATGGCCATGGTTGCCCGTAATGACATTGAGTGTTTTGTGTCCTTTATTTTTGTGTCATCCAAGGGCACGTAAGGACATCAGTGCCAGTGAAATATGCAGGTTTCAAATGTGTCACAACCTTTGCCTTGATTTTTTTTAACATCATTTTGTCATATAGTGAACACAATATCATACAACAGGATTGAATTACCAACAGACCAATTAGCTGAGATCAGTTCTCTGTTTTTCTATACTCCCTTAATGTGAAGCAGCAAAATATATCAACAATGAATAATTTGGACTAATTTCCAAGTCGTTATTCAGTGTTAGTTGAGCCAAATAAACTGGCTAATATATTCAAACTAATTATTGGCACAAGATATTGCATGGCTTCAGGGCTTTGGCAAACCACTTCATACGGATCTACTTGTGACAAGATGCCCTTGTATTTAAGTATTTATGCGTTTTTGTAAGTGTGTTTATTGGAATGCATGTGCAGTACAGAAATTATTATTTTGTTAAAAAGTTGAAACCCAGGGTGTTCAATCAACAGGAGTTTAAGAGGTCCAACCAATAAGAGAGACAATAAGTTCAACATGAAAGTATTGGTGCTTGTAGGCAACATTAACAATCACTAGAGCACATTTAATAATAGGTGTAACATTTGGATGGATAATTGTGTTTGCATGCTTCAACAAACTTAGAAAAACTGCAATTAAAGACATCAGTATTTGACCGAATATGAACATTGATTAAAATAATTCAGGGGGTCCAGTAATAAAAAAGGTACTAATGCATGTTTAGATGGCAACATTCGAAATTACCAGAGCACATTTAATAATAGTTGCAGTTAATGGCTAGATACGTGTAGTTGTGTTCCCTCCTTCAAAACATTTTTATAAACTGCAATCACAGAGAGCAGTGTTTGACTGAATACAAACACATATTATATATAAGCTCTCAAAAGTAACCTGGCTAATAAACAATGCCCCCCCCCCCACACACACACACACACACACACACACACACACACACACACACACACACACACACACACACACACACACACACACACACACAAACTTGCACCCAAACACACACTCCTCTGATCCATTGAAAGCATTTTGTTACCTGTCCTCTACTCACTGTCCTTGTAATCTTCTTTTTTTTGTTATCCTATTGTTGTTCTGTCAAGGATGTATCTTTAGTCTGGCGATAAAATACATGAAAAGATTTAGCAAAAATGACAGACATAATGCTTCATCAGTTTAGACAGACAAACATCTGCTACATTTCAATTGCTTGTCCTGATTGCTATCCTCAAAGACACACACACACACACACACACACACACACACACACACACACACACACACACACACACACACACACACACACACACACACACACACACACACACACACACACCACACACACACACACACACACACACACATACTACCAAACAGCAACGATTACATAATGTGTTAGGTAACAAGCACTGCCAGGCTTTTTTCTTTTTTTTCTTCATTATAGGACTTTGTCAATTTAATCAAATCACTTAGTAGCCGTTACTTTAATTTGATTTATTAAAATGAATGGTTCCTTTGTGCACAAAATGCAGTACCCTGTTATCTGAACTTATCTCTAACGAACGAACACTTTTTAAATGAATCTGCAACAGCCTCTCTTTGAGTCTCTGCCAGATGCTGTGGAGACACTGCCTCCCATTCATTTTCCATGAGTAACGGTAAATCACTGGAGCAGATCATGATGGGATTTTCACTGGTACATTCGGGCAGGGCAGGAGAAATGTTAAATTCAATAAACTGTGACCCTAATGAAAATGGTGCCATGGTATCCAATTGCATCTGAGATCTAAAATGTGATTTAATGCCTCACCAAGGAATGTAGATTGTCAATTGGTTATCTGTGGCACCATGATGTTCCTGATGATGATAAAATGATAATGATAAAACAAAGAATTCTTAATAAAACGTATTATAAGATTTCAGAACTGCAAACTTTATCAACGGGTAAGTAGTTCCAAGATGTCTTGAGCTCAGTGTAGGAAAACAATCAAATCGTCACTTTACATGCAAAATAGGAATGCAAAATGAAAATGCATGTATAAGTATGTATAACAGTATAACTATGGAGAATAACTTACACACCTGCAAGCCTCTATTAACAAAACATATCCTAAAACATGTCCTAAAGGCAGTCATTTTGGAGCAATGTGTGCTGGATTGATAAAAAGATTATTCATAGCGCTGCAGCAGCAGAGTGGAGTTTGAGGCTGGCTTGGGGATGACCCAAATTCACGCTCATCCTTTATGCTAGGCTGACACATACATAGTTTACTGTCAACAATAATTAAAAAGTAAAATAAGTTGCTGCCTTCATGTTACACCAAGGTCCATGTTTTTCCGAGTAGCTCATGCAAGAAATCACAGTGTGCTGACAGACTGTTATTATATCGATGATATGTTTTTACATTATTTATTTTTTATTTTTTTTTTAACCTTTATTTATCCAGGAAAATCAATTAAGAACAAATTCTTATTTACAATGATGACCTGACAGGAGGCAAAGGCTTCCTGAGGGGATGGGGTTTGGGAGAAAGAAAAAAAAAAAGACAGACTCCGGGCACTACAGAACCCAGGAGACAACAACACAAACACATAGAGCAAAGATGACAGGCATAGCAGTTAAACATAACAACTCTAAAACAATATTGCTGTGGTTCAATCAGTCATTAACATACATATTAACATACATATCATCGATATAATGAGTACCACCTTTTACAACTGGTAATCGGATCATCAACTGCATGTGGGCCTAAGGGCCTAAATACTAATGCAGCTGGTTGAATTCCAGCTGTCCAAACATTATGTCATGCATCTATGCTGTGCTGTTAACCCTCAGGCACTGATTCCTCCCCAAAAACCCTTCAATATGTGGTGTCACTCTATATGAAAGCAGATTTGATGGAATACTGTAAAATCAGGTAACATTTTGGATGAACGTGCCACTCCGCTCTGCCATCAAGAAACATCAGTCTCTGTGGATACTGACAGGGGTGCCGTAAGGGGGTGAAAAGTTAGGACGATTCTAAGGGGCTGTGACTGACAGGGGCCCAAACTATTTTAGAACATTAAGAAAAAAATGTTTAAGTAACCAATGTGATATCTTTTCATAGGGCCCAAAATCCCTGACGGCGCCCCTGAATACTGATATGCCCGTTTTAGACTATCCTGGCCGTTGTAGAGTAGCGGCTCGAATGAAACAGGCGCCGCTTGTGTCAATCCATTGTTTTGTCCCGAAATAGTGTGTCTTAGAAGATGAAATCCGATCTCCGCTTTTGCTATAAAAATGCAAGCCACTGGGGGTAGGGGGCTTTATTAAAAGGAAACCAAAACCAGTCCAACAGAAAAATCTTGTGTATTGGGTTTTTATTGAGATTAGATAATAACCACCTCACGACAGAGAAAACAGCATGTTATTTATCCTTTGCCTTCCAGTGTGTCACTTTGACCCACAAAGCTTTGCTAATGTAATCATGCAAAAGATAACTGATGATAACATATAGATGTTGTCATCAATGCTGCAGCTGGAACTGGAAATGCAACTGTGAAACAGAGGAAAGTTCACAGCTTTTATTGATATTTTTAGGCTTCTCAAGGGGTCAGCCAGCACCATACATCCCGCTACAGTTTGTTTACATTCTGTTCCTCAAAGTTAAACCCCAGCACCTCATCCAAATGAAATCATGTGAGTCGTGAAAGACTGCGAGCTATGATTGGTCTCGTGGCCAAGATTTTATGACTATGATAGCCTAATCTGACATCAGTTGGACTTCGTGTTGGCTCCCTGCACACAGCAATGGGATTCAATAATGGAGTCATTCTGCTATTTTTCCAAAAGTTTATTCGACGGATGGAAACTTAAATGACAACAGGAGTCATTTTAGGGAGTGAGCAACAAAAAAAACACAATTTTACAGCTGTGCATTTTCCAAAGATTGTGTAAGGGAAAAATGCCCCATGGGCAAAATACAGTACATCAGACAACTACATACACATACAGGAAGTTTCATTATTTTACAGCACTGAACACGTATTAGCAGTAGGAACAATGCATGCAAAAACAAAACGTTTTCAGGCTTCAACTACCATGACATATGCAGATTTGATCATTTGTGAGTGAGTGGAAATGATAATGGGTTTATTAGAAAACGGGTGGCAGAAATCTGATTAGTTTTGACCAATTCATAATTAGACAGGGGATTTATTATTGATCAGGTCATTAAGCATGGAGCGACTCAGTCTTGTACCATGCTCATTCCCACTCTCCATCCCACTGCTTCTGCTCACTTGGGCTTGATTGACATTACTAAGAGTGACTGTATGAAATGAGAACTCAGCTGCTCGACCTTGGCATTAACCGAACACTAAAAGGATTCAATGCATGCATGGAAATCCAACTTTTTAACAATGACAGGGAGGATATTTGCTGACAGACAACAGGACATTTAAGTGGAGGTTACATGTCTGTTTTTTGAGTGAACAAGGTGTCCTCTTTGTCACTGTCATCTTGAATTCATCACTCGTGCAAGGACACATAATTCAGCAGATTTACACATCCCTGCCTCATCAACTCTGTTTCGGTCTCCAGTTACACATAATTATGAATAATGTACAGCGGCACAGAATCCATCTAAAGCTTTGCCAATATGAACATGCTTTCTGACCTCAGTCATTTCTTTTAGAAGTGGCCTCTATATTAGCTTAAGTGGCATTTCACTTTACAGGGCTTGAACAACTCCCACTCACTCCTTTAAACCACCATCAATTGCTCTAATACCACACTCCTTGGTTGGGAACGTGTACTCTAAGCAATTGTTCTTCAAAGCTTTCATTGTTTGGTCTTCTCTACACCTTTTGGTTTCTTCTAAAGGTTACCTATTATGCAAAATCTACTTTTTCATGTCTTTTACACATAAACATGTTTCCCCTCTGTGTAAAGAGATTCTGAAAGTTTCAGGAAAAAATATTCGCTCTCTTGTTGTCCTGATCCATTTATATAAAAACTGAAAATGAGCTGATCAGATTTTGGCCACTTTATATAGCCAATAACCAACCAAGGTAACCCCCCCCCACACACACACACCTTAACACCTGAATCTCCTCCTAGAGCACCATTGTGTTCTTTATAACCAAATATCTCCCAGAGGGGCATGGGGAGTGGACCCTTATTTTCATCTAAAGTAAAAGACAGAGAATCAGCACTTTTGAAACAGGGCTGAAACAGAGGGGGTTATGGGATGCTACAATGATCTGTTTGGTATTTCGAGTCAAACACTTATATCTGAGACCTATAATATATTGATGAAAAACATAATAGTATATATAATATTCTCTCTCAATCAGTTTGCCAGGCAGTTTTTCAACGGTACCTTTTACAAATACACTCACGCCAACATCTGCTGTTGCGCTGCTCGAACGATATATGATATAAAGACAAATCATGACCTCTCTCTGCACTCTTCTTTACCGCTTGTCTCAGTGATTCCTGTACCATTTGCTTAATCGGGACATTAGACAAGACACAGATGAAACATCAGCTTACAAAATATATTCTAAGGCTGAACTTTTTAAGTTAGCTTTCAACACGTTCTTTATGTTGAGGGATAGTCAGCATTTTTGTTTTCTCTCCCTTTCCATTTAAATTCAGAACAGAAGAAGTTTGTAAAATGAGGTCATCACAACAAGATGTTTTTTATTTAAAAAACTATAATGACCAGTGTGTTCTTATGGCAGAATTATACAGCACTTTGGGGAACATAAAAGCTGGATAATGATCATTTTAAATCTCCATCTCTGAAAATTGTAGTGAAAACATTTGCCTGATTTTTTTCATCTGACTGTCAGCATGTCTTTTACAGGATACGGGGGATGCTGTTCTCCCAGACTGTACAACAATCACTTAAATGGTTCAATCATAGCTTAAATCGTGCACAATTATTTACTGAAAATGATTAAGACACTTTATTGATGCTGAGGATATATCTGGTAAATCTAAATGTTGTAATCATGTGCCTCAAATTCCTTTTTCTACAGTTTTATCACTGACTTTTCTAATTGTTTTGGCCAATGGGATGACTTTCTTTTTAGAATTTGGGTTTAGATTAACTATTATGAAATGATTCCCTTGTAAGCAGAGCCATTTCCATCTCGAGCTCGTTTTCATTGATTTAGAGAATTAAGTGCTCAACGAAAGTCTGAAATTAAGTAAATTAGATGAAGAGCAATCAATGGTTAAGCCCCCCTCTTCTAGGTAAGCCTTTTGTAAACCATCCTTTGTAATACATCCCACTGCTCCTATACACACATGCACACATAGGCAGATTCACAGACTAGACCTCACACACTCCCACCATCTGTCTGAAGAAGATTAGTGATTTAAAGGCAGAGGCGTGGGAACCGCTTCATGTCTCAATGTTCAAGCTGGAATCAGGTCTCTGAGGTAAGGAAAGCAGCCTCTTAGGGTTTTTTTTTACAGGTTGTTCCCCAAGCTTCCACAGGATGGATGTGCACAGGTCTCCACGGATGAATGCAATAAGACAATGTACTCAAAGAGTTTCAAATGGCTGTGTGTGTACTCATCCTTACTGTTAAGAAAATATCACTCGTCACCGGCTTGATCTTCAACATCAGGATACATGTATTTATTATCCTTGCAAGAATGGAAGTAGTCATCACATAAAGAGCTGCATGGAAAAAATACTAGAACAGTGTACATACATAGCTATCATATGCCTAAAACAGTGTATCCTGAAGCTCTTCTAGGTCATCATACATCCGGTTACGTATACAGCTACGTAGGGCCTTTGTTATCATGTGCTACTCTGATATTGGAAGAGTA
Organism: Gymnodraco acuticeps; assembly: GCF_902827175.1. Lineage (NCBI taxonomy): Eukaryota > Metazoa > Chordata > Actinopteri > Perciformes > Bathydraconidae > Gymnodraco > Gymnodraco acuticeps. The sequence continues at coordinate 211,667 of NW_022991940.1, forward strand.
CATTCAGTATTTTTCCAACACTTACTAACACTGGCTGACAGTAACTAAGTAAACTCAAGTGCTGTACTTAAGGTCATTGTTGAGATACTTTGCTTGAGTATTTCTAATTTATGCTACTTCATACTTTTACTAATATTTAGAAGTCAATTTTGTGATTTTCACTCATTGCATTTTTCCAACAAGAGAAGTTAGGTATTTGGAAGTTACATTATTAATACAGCAATTAAATTGTCTGATAAATAATCAAGTGCTATTGTAGATTAAGATAGCTGGCAATATAAAACACCATTAAAGTTGGCTCCACCTTTACCATGTCCAAGTGTCAAAGATGTGCATATTAATGGGTCAATCATTAAAATAATGTGATACAATGTGTATAATTCCATAAAGGACCATTCTGCTTTGTGAGTACTTTTTTTTAGTTTTAGTACATAGACTATTGCTTATAACAGAGTATTTTATACTGTGGTATTATTACTTTAACCTAAGTAAAAGAACCAAGCATTTCTTCTAATGAAGCTTAGCGCAAGTTCAGACAGGAAGACCTATCACTCCGTATTGCACGTCATGGCAATACTCGCTCCCTGCACTAAATGACAGGGAGCGCCACTCCTCAGCTAACCTATCACTCCCCTCCATTTACAAGCCTAATTATCGCACCTGTTAATCCCTCTATATATGCTCTCCCCTTTCCTATCAGCTGTCTTCCAGGTGTCAACTCGCAACCCTCCTCCACCCCTTCGCCTCCTGCTTTCAACTCAGGGCCAAGCTTAACCTTCTCCCTTCCAACCGGACCTAACCACTTATCACCACCACCAGTGTCTAGACCCAGGGGGGTTCATCGGAAACGGTTCTTCCCTTCCCGATTGATATCCTACAAAACCTGGGCCTAATCGCCAAAACACCATTTCATTCACTTGTTATAAACTGTCATCATTATGTTTCATTTATATAATGTGACCGATAATAAATATATTCCAACATCCGTCTCTCCTGATTGAACCACTATTATTCAAAGACAAAGTTGAAGCCTTACAAAGATAATGTTAACATTCAGATAATAAAAGGGATTATATCAATTAACAGCCAGTACAAAATCAGGTCTTTAACATGTTTAGTCCACTTTAGCGCAAACATCACACCACAAAAAAGATTAGAACAACAATACATTTTAGTTTAAGGTGCAGTTTCACTGTAAAGAACCACAGCTAATCACAACATCTCAACCCTCCTTTTGTTGCCAGGTCGGTTACTGAAGCTCATTTATTAAGCTTTTTACTATAGTTCAAACCGGGAGAGACGTGATGTAAGAATTACATATTTATTGTTTACACGTCATATGAATGAAATGATTGCCATGATAATACAACAGGAGAATGTAATGGTGTTTGGCGATTAGGCCCCGGTTTGCAGGATAATCATTCAGGAGGGAAAGCACCGCTCCGATGAAATCCCCGGGGTCTAGACACTGGTGGTGGTGATGAGTAGGTGAGACCGGTCTGAAGGAGGAA